>NC_140589.1:1449973083-1450263083 GCF_964204655.1 Triturus cristatus
CCATTCCTGGAAGCCACCTATTGCCTTAAGGTGAAACAAAAGCTATTGTTAATAACAAATGGGAGAGCTCCGCACCCTAGACTTTAAGTCAAAATGGCAGGAGGAAGGACAGCTGGGGTACATCAAGTGCCATCTTTGTCACCAGACACAGGAGACTTTGCTACATGTCCTTTGCCTGTCCCTGTCTAGACCTGCAGCGGAGGACCCTGTAGAGAAACTTGTGTAAAGCATTGGGGATTAGGATGTGCAGATCAGCTGCAATGGAGTTATTGAACCCGCGGAACATGATGCTCAATATTTGATTAGTGCAGTTCAAGGACGTCTTTTGAGACCTTGTCAATGCCAAAATCTCCAAGCTGAGCGGGCTTAAGGCTGACTCTTAGAAAGAATGCTCCAGAGTATATTAGCAAGGATTGCACAACCAAAATTGAGATCAGATGGGCTTTCAGGGGTGGAATAAGCTCATCAAGGCTGAGAGTCGCACTTAGAGCGGGTCTAAGGCTGACTCTTAAAATTATGTTTCAAAACCTACTAGCAATAATTGTGTAACTTTATCTGAGATCAAGGCGGGCTGCTAGGGGGTGGAGTAATCGCCCTCTCTTTCTTCCCTTTCCGAAACCCTATACAGCCTTGCCAATAATGGGTACTACTTGGATTTAGTATGCACCTCAGCACTTTATGTGTGGTTGTTACCCTGGGTCATGATGATGAATGGTTTAAAGTATATTTAGGCATTCAAAAGCTCATGGGCAGTGTCTAGTTAGCACTTTAAGATCAGGGCTAGGGGTCGAGCAAGTGTTTCTCCCTTCCTTCTCCTGCTTAACCCCTACCCTGCTGGTTGAACGTCGCCTTACCACCCAGTGACGGCCCGTGTAGGGCGTTTTACCGGGGCGGTGACGTGCCACAGAGGAGGGGCAGTGTGGGGGGTTGCAAAATGCGGCAAACGGCCGATTTCAGGTAAGTTACGAAAAAAAAAAAAACGAATTTCGTTGCACGCGCTGCATCGCATTCGGTGATGCAGCGCGCGCAGCGAAATTCGTTTTATTAATTTTTTTCGTAACTTACCTGAAATCGGCCATTTGCCGCATTTTGCAACCCCCCACCCTGCCCCTCCTCTGCGCCACGTCACCGCCCCGGTAAAACGCCCTACACGGGCCGTCACTGTTACCACCAGGACATAATATGCACACTGGCCCTTTAGGTGTGGCAGATACCCTGGGTATTCCTCAGAACCAAGGGGCAGATTTATGTTGCACTTGCGCCACTTTTGCGCCGCCGTTGCGTCTCTTTTGTGACGCAGCAGCGGCGCAAATCCTGCGCCATGGTGCGGGGTATTTACAACGTGACGCATCTGGGAGATGCGTCACGTTGTAAAGCCCTGCGCCACATGTAGGCGTTCCAGGGCAGGTGGGGGCGTTCCGGCGCAGGAACGCCTCCTAAAAGTGGCTGAGTGACATCTACAAGATTTCACTCAGTCACTTTTGAGCCCATGCTGCGTCAAAACCCTGCGCCTACTTGAAGCAGGCGTAAGGATTGACGCAGCATTGTGCAGATAGGGCCCCCTATAGTGGCCCCTTGCTGGAGCTGCGTCGCGCTTGCGACGCAACTCCAGCAATGCGCCACTTTTACGGCACAGATGCGTGACGCATCTGTGCCGTTTTTGCCCCATGGTGCGCCGCATTATAAATGCAGCGCATTCATGATGGCGGAGCTGGGGCGCAAAATAACTGGCGCATCCCTGCTGATATGCAGGGATGCGCCAGTTATTTTAAATCTGCCCCCAAATACTTTACTTTTTATCTTTTTCGTTTTGTAAAGTTTCAAAGCCAATGGGCAGCACCCAGCTAGGCTAGGGTGGGCAGTTAGGGAGGTTGTACCCTTTGGATATAATATGCACTTGGCACTTTACGCACGATAGGAATGGTTCCTCCTCTTTTTTAATAATAATGTGTTTTATCTTTTCAATATCATTGGCACTGTTTTACATGATTGCATATCGTATTTTATTGTATATTGTATTTTAACATTTAAATGTTTATGGTTTTATTGACGTATAAACATACAGTATTCATTCAATTAATATAACTGATATTCATTTCAATTATAACTACAAACATCTGTCACTGGAAAATATCTTATTACTGCCTTTTGGTGATTATATTTATTGTTTTAAGGATTAAACTCTTCGACAGACATTATTGATTTTGTCAATAAAAACAAAAAAATGATGGCTGGAAAGCAATATCAGCCACTGCTAATTTTGCTTTGCTGCAGCCCAGTCCATTGTTTTTTGGTCACTATGCCACTACTAAAAGAGACCGACCATACAAAACATGACTTGTTCTTGCTCCAGTGGGAGCAATCCAGCCAAATTGCTAGCTGTCCTTGCCATGCCATAGTATTCAAAGTGCACCTCACTGAAGAGGCCCAGTAGGGCTGAAACTGGTCTGGTGCTGCTTGAGTTCCCACGTAAAAGGGCCCTGTATGAGAACTATCCTTGCAGAAGGCCAGAGTGATGCCCCATAGTCTATCAGAGCTCAATTTCGCCTAATTCTCACATCAAGCTTTTTTCTCCTAGTCACTTTAGAAATCAGAAAGCAGGAAAATAACCTATGGGATAACGGACTTCTTAAAAGTTGCTACTAAAACAACGGAGGAAATCGGGAGTCGTCATGTCACGAAAGCAACCAACTCCACTAATTTAATTAATAACGACAAAGCCTTCCAAAATAAAGAAGAGTTAAATCCTACCCCACCAGGGGACAGAAACACAATAAATAGTGAGGCAGAATGGAAATAAAATAAAAACGCGGGTTTAGGTATCTCGGGCGACGAAAATCAAGAAAACCAGAGCCTCCAACAACTATCTCCTAAAATATTCTGCCCCCTGGAGATCCATCAAAGGAAAAATTCCCAGGTAACCGAGGTTCTAATCCATCACTATCAGTCTCACCCGGATATGGCTTACCAGTCTCAAGAACACCAATCTCCACCCGGACACAGTGGTCATAATGGCCATAGTGCTCAAGTTCATCACATTAAAAGTAACTCAACATATCAGTATAATAAAAACACCTTCAGTCCCGTGGGCACACTCGATCCACTGAAGGGGGCTACTACCCCACTAGTCATGGGATAGCCAACTCAAGTTTCGACACCCAAGCTCACTCCGATTCACCTTTCCATGTGTTGGAAATAGTAGATAACCTTTGGCAGGATAAACAAAACGATGCACTGAACTGCCATCCAACTCACTCAGGATCAGTCTCCAAGACATCATTTAATCAAAACAAGGCATCACCCATCAGGTCCCCAGTTCTTTTGAGCGAACCATTCCCAGGGCAACCGCCCCACTCGGACCACAGTGCCAACTCAGCTTCATTAACACCTTCCGTTTGGCCTCACCTGCTAAGTACAATGGATACAATTGGCAAAGCAATGATCCTTCACACAGATAAATTAGACACTCAAGTAGATCTCCTAAATATCCTTGCAATTCATGTTCAGGGGGTCGAACAAAAGCTGCAAAGCTTTAATGAGATGATCCTGAAGGTACAGCGAGACCGGGAAACTGCTTTACAAATGTGCCACTGTCATTGTACCCGAATAATCGATAAACTAGCCTCTGTTTCAACCATACTTACTGAATTACTGGGTATATTAAGGGAAGCAGCAACCAAGCCTACAACATCAACAAATAAAGAAAAAACAATAATACTAGAGAAAGAAAACGTAGCCTCCAAGGGTATCAATTTGGAATGTCCCAATTCCTCTGTGGGACAAAAAAGTAGCGAAACAGAATCAACACCCATACTGATTAAACTCACCGAGCCAACATCACCTACACTTACGCCATCAAGTGTTCCCGACAACTTAAACGCCCCGGCTCGCCTATCCCAAGATCTATGCAACAAGTCGTTTGAAAGACAGCTAAAAGTCCCCAAGATTTTATCAAAGCGGGAGCGTAAACGACTGAGAAAATCCAGAAAGCGCAAACAAACAAGCCAGGTACAAGACCTATCCCTGGCAACATCAATTCAAAACAGAACACTTCAAGAAGACATTGTAATCCATAGTAGCACGGAAGTAGTAACCCTTAAGGAGCAATCAACTCTTCCCCCTAATTCGCCTGTCATGTCCAACACTTCAAACCAAAATACAAGGGAGTCGTCCCCGCCAAAAAAAATATACAGCTTATTCAAATCTGGAGCTGGGAAGGAAAAACATAATTCAAAAACTCAGGCTACACAATTATCAGTGAGATGCCCTAAGCCGGCAGCAAGGAAAACAAACCAGGGTGTGTCCACCTCGGCTGAAGAAACCGGTACAGACGTAAGGCGACCTGTGGAAATAAATCGGGGAGGCGCAAACCACCCACAACAAAATAAACTGGAACCATGAGATTCATCCCAGACCTTCCGAGAGCCAATGGTGGTGAAATACACGGAAAGGACCTTGGATAATGAATCGGAGTACGATCCCCCAGTTAATAACAAAGTGGTCTTTAATCCACAATATGTTTCAAGGGGAACGCACGACATACTAAACAGAAATGTCTTGCTTAAATTATTTCAAGCTCTTCCATCCCTAAACCACATAAACACCAATGATATTGAAAGTATTGAATTTAATCAAAACCTGAGTCTTACCAGTCAAGAAGCTAAAATAGCCACATTTACCAACAAAATGCACATCGACCTTATTTGGCAGCAGAAGGACACGTTTGCCAAATGGGGAATCGAGTTAAAAAAGATAATCCCCCCACGTTATACCAGCCCATTACAACCACCTTTAAACACCATGAGTCTTCTAAAAGGGGCAAAAGGCCCGGATCACCTAAGTCAAACGAGGGACAAAGAGCACCCGGCCAGGAAAATTACTATCACTTTTGACTACCCTCAAGCCGGCAATCTTTTGACCCCTTGGGAATTAAACACAGAATGCACATCCTTGGGAATGGTATGAATAACCTCACCATTAGCCCCACATTTACACCAAGGATGTAACATCTGTTCCTGGAAACTCAAAACTAGAAGACCCTGATTTCATGGACTTTATTACACAATACAACATTCTTCTCTTTCAAGAATCCTGGCAGACAACCTCATCCCCAATAATCGGTTTTAAAGAATTTCTGAACCCAGCCAAGAGAGCCACCAAATACGGAAGAGCAAAAGGGGGTCTCTATATTTTTATTTCTACAGAAATTCCATGGCACACTTCCACTATAGATCTAGATTGCTCCTGGATGTTGTGCGTCAAAATAGACGTCCCGGAGTCTTACACCCTGCTCATACTCAATATCTACATTCACCCCGCATCCAAACTAAAGAAGTCAAGAATTGAACAATTAATCACCTCATTAAAAACATTAAAACTCGCCTACCCAGATGCTAAAACCATCTTGTCGGGCGATTTTAACATGAATCTACAATATGACAGGTGTAAGGGTAAAATGGAGCCCACACTAGCCCCTAACCGACAGGATACTTCTGGTAAGAAATGCGCAGTCCGTTTGAAAGGCCTTTCAATGTGCATACTCAATGGTCAAGGCTTGACCGATCGGCCTGCAGCATACACCAGGGTTACACAAAAAATACGCTCCACTATTGATTATACCTTCACGGATCACGACCTCCTCCCGTACATTGCGAATTTCCAGATAAAAGACAGGGCGGAAAGTGACCACCGTCCGCAATCTTTTACTTTATTAAAATCTTTCACAACCTCAGAGAAAGCAAAGGCGCTATCATCTTTAACACAATGCTATAATCTAAAACGCCTCCGTTGAAATAAGGATAACATCGAGGACATCACAAGTACCTATACCAGTCTTTTGGAAAGACTGGTATGGGTCCAACCCTGAAATATTGACCATAGAAGCTTGGGAGTCTTTTATTTATGAAATTAATAAGAAATTATCAAAAAACGCCCATGCCCACAAAGCAGGAAATGTAAAAGGGGCTGCCTGGTTCAACAATAATCTGAGGAAACAAAAACAACAACTAAATAAATACCTGACAACTAGGATGTCTGGAATCAGAAGGCCACCAGGAACTCCTGCTGCTAATTTCAAAAACAAGAAAACAGTTAACAAAAGACATAAAACTCACCAAAAAAGAGTATCAAGAACATATTTGGGCCAAACTTCATTACGCTTGCAAATTGGGGGACTCCGGGCTTTTTTGGGAACAAATCAACCAACTAACCAATGGCCGGAATCGACATCACCATTCGGATATACTGGAGGCCACATGGAGAGCTCACATCGAACTCCTATATAATGAAACTGCACCCCTATCGGCCCCAAACTGTGAATCATCAACAGGGAAGGAGGCTGGAGGTCGAGATAAAGTTAATGATATCAAGAACTACGAATCCCTTGAGGATTTAGTGTTGTTCTCAGAAACTCAAGTGCTAAAAATTACAAAAAAAATTAAAATCCGAGGGAGCCCCAGGTCCGAACGGACTACCAAATGCCCTGTTTCGGCATGACCCTGCATTCTGGTCCCAAGTTCTGACTCCTCTTTTTTCCAAAGTTACAGCTGACAGTTTGATCCCTGAGTCCTGGAGAGGTACCATCCTTAATCCAATCTATAAGTCGGGTTCCCGTTCGGACCCCTCCATCTATACACTGATTGTGCGGATAGAAGTAGAGGCGAAAATTTACGCATCTAATCTCCTGGTAGAATTAGAGGCTTGGGTTAGTCAAATAAACCTAATACCTCCCACGCAAACTGGATTTTGGGTGGGGATGGGCACCCTAACGAACATCTCTGTGGTCACTCTTTTAGCTAATCAAGCCTTTGTAAAATCAAGGCCCCTGTATGCCTGCTTCGTAGACCTCAAAGCGGCTTTCGACAAAGTTTCAAGAGCTTCTCTATGGGTTAAAATGCAAACCTGGGGGGTCCCGCCCAGACTCCTGGATGCCATTTTCAATCTGTATTCTCACACGTGGGTGCAAATCAAGAAAGGAGACGGGTCCAGTGTAACTGGTAAGATTCTAACATCAAATGGGCTAAAAGAAGGTTGCGTTTTAGCACCTTGTCTATTCAACATTTACACGTCAGATCTTGACAAATGCCTTCAGTCAATTCCAGCTGAGCCCCCAAAACTGGGCAAAATACCGACACCGTGCCTTCAGTACGCAGATGACATTGTGTTGCTAGCACAAACACCAGCTGGCCTGCAGAAACTGATCACGGGATTAGGAGCCTATACCACCTTAAACCAACTCACGAAAAACCATCAAAAGACCAAAGTCATGCGTTTTTCAAAACATAATAAAACATTGTACAGGCACACCTTCTACTGGAAATTGGGCGAACAACCATTGGCCCGCGTTGCCTCCTACAAATATCTATGCTTCTTGCTAGACTGCAAGCTCAACTTTAAGCAACACATTGGAACAAGGATGCACAAAAGCAAAACAATTGTTATTCACCTTCAAAATCCTGCAAAAAAAGCTCATAGGTTGCTCCACCGGTCACCTACTACAAGTGATCGCCGCAAGATTTCTACCCTCCATCTCGTATGGCTCAGAAATCCTGAATACCAAAGATGCTACAACCTTAAATACATTTAGCAAAACACACTTGGGTTTTGACTCGATGGCAGCAAGGCCAAGTCATATAAACTGAACAAAACAAAGAGAGTGCCAATGCTGCACTGAAATTTCAAGAAAAGTTTTTAAACATGAACTGAATTAAACACGTCCATTACTGCCATTTTTTTGGGTTGATTTTAATCAAAAATATTTTTGCAAATTTTCTTATTATTTTGCACGGTTATATAGAAGTGATTAAAGCGTTTAAACAATCAAAAAGCCACAAATTTTTACAAATATGTACATTACATTAACACATATAAATGACGTCACCACTAGCGTACCACAATCACTCAGACAACAACAACACTCAAAACACCACAAATATGTACAAAAGAATACTCACTAAACACTATGAAACTAACAATTTACAGTTGTATGTACAAGATACATAAGGCCATCAACAACTAGCATTTGCAGTACTTCTAAACATTTATTTTTAGTTGTTCTGACAGATGATTGGCCAAGGGCGAAGATAGGTCAAAAAAGGGTCTACGCGTTTCGAATCCCTTCACCGGGGACTCTCTTCAGGACCAATACTCTCTAAAGCTTCAAAGTACGCTACTCAGGCTTTCGAAGTGAGACGACATAACAGTCCGACGCCCACAATTTGTTGAGACGGACGGTATCTCATAGGCGTGGTTGTGTTATC
The DNA here is from genome assembly GCF_964204655.1 of Triturus cristatus. NCBI lineage: Eukaryota > Metazoa > Chordata > Amphibia > Caudata > Salamandridae > Triturus > Triturus cristatus. The sequence continues at coordinate 1,449,981,342 of NC_140589.1, forward strand.
GTGCAGAAAGGCGTGTTGGGAATTAAATCGCCAGCTGTGGCCTTTTATCCAGTTAATCCAATGCCGCCATCGCGCGCCGTGCTCACAGCACCGGAGACTGATTCTGGAAGGGAGCGATGGCTATTTAGTAAATACGTGTCAGCTATCAATTGGAAGATCCAAGTCGCCAGCTAAGGCCTATTATCCGGTTACTCCAATGCCGCCGTCACCATCGCGCACCGTGCTCACCACACAAACGACTGCCACATGGAGAGCTCACATCGAACTCCTATATAATGAAACTGCACCCCTATCGGCCCCAAACTGTGAATCATCAACAGGGAAGGAGGCTGGAGGTCGAGATAAAGTTAATGATATCAAGAACTACGAATCCCTTGAGGATTTAATGTTGTTCTCAGAAACTCAAGTGCTAAAAATTACAAAAAAAATTAAAATCCGAGGGAGCCCCAGGTCCGAACGGACTACCAAATGCCCTGTTTCGGCATGACCCTGCATTCTGGTCCCAAGTTCTGACTCCTCTTTTTTCCAAAGTTACAGCTGACAGTTTGATCCCTGAGTCCTGGAGAGGTACCATCCTTAATCCAATCTATAAGTCGGGTTCCCGTTCGGACCCCTCCATCTATACACTGATTGTGCGGATAGAAGTAGAGGCGAAAATTTACGCATCTAATCTCCTGGTAGAATTAGAGGCTTGGGTTAGTCAAATAAACCTAATACCTCCCACGCAAACTGGATTTTGGGTGGGGATAGGCACCCTAACGAACATCTCTGTGGTCACTCTTTTAGCTAATCAAGCCTTTGTAAAATCAAGGCCCCTGTATGCCTGCTTCGTAGACCTCAAAGCGGCTTTCGACAAAGTTTCAAGAGCTTCTCTATGGGTTAAAATGCAAACCTGGGGGGTCCCGCCCAGACTCCTGGATGCCATTTTCAATCTGTATTCTCACACGTGGGTGCAAATCAAGAAAGGAGACGGGTCCAGTGTAACTGGTAAGATTCTAACATCAAATGGGCTAAAAGAAGGTTGCGTTTTAGCACCTTGTCTATTCAACATTTACACGTCAGATCTTGACAAATGCCTTCAGTCAATTCCAGCTGAGCCCCCAAAACTGGGCAAAATACCGACACCGTGCCTTCAGTACGCAGATGACATTGTGTTGCTAGCACAAACACCAGCTGGCCTGCAGAAACTGATCACGGGATTAGGAGCCTATACCACCTTAAACCAACTCACGAAAAACCATCAAAAGACCAAAGTCATGCGTTTTTCAAAACATAATAAAACATTGTACAGGCACACCTTCTACTGGAAATTGGGCGAACAACCATTGGCCCGCGTTGCCTCCTACAAATATCTATGCTTCTTGCTAGACTGCAAGCTCAACTTTAAGCAACACATTGGAACAAGGATGCACAAAAGCAAAACAATTGTTATTCACCTTCAAAATCCTGCAAAAAAAGCTCATAGGTTGCTCCACCGGTCACCTACTACAAGTGATCGCCGCAAGATTTCTACCCTCCATCTCGTATGGCTCAGAAATCCTGAATACCAAAGATGCTACAACCTTAAATACAACACAATCTACATTCTTCAAAAGACAGTTCTCAATACCGTTACATATCTCACAAGAACAAATCCGTTTAGAATTCGGTCTAAAAAATCAGATCATGGCCAGACAAGGTGCCTTAGTGAAGTACTACTGGAGGATGCGGGAGGCAGAAGATAACACTCTAGCCCACCGTTGTTGGGTCAAGCTTGAAAGTTAAGCAAAACAAGCTAACTCGACTACGACAATCCTGCAGGAATCTATGTCGGCATTACAGCTAGAGGAGGTCTGGTCAATACCAGCAACGTTTTCTGGATTAAAAAATGTGGTGAATACCGCAATCAAGCGGATCTCCCTATTAACTTATAAAATGACTTTTGCAAAAAAACACTACGCCTGGGCTGTGATACAGGCCTATCAGAGGCGAAAACCGCAACAGTATTTGATTGAACACCTTTCTTACCACAAAAAGCATTACCTGATGTTGCTACGACTGGGATCATTCCCCTCAAAGGATTTAACCCCTCAATGGATATTCTTATGGCCATCGAAGGAATGCCGCCTCTGTTGTCAAGGGGAGGAGTCACTACTACATTTATTATGTACATGCCCTTTTTTACTGAAAACACGCAAATCCATTCTTCGGGAGATCTTAAGGAATGAACAGATCAGAACATGTAGAGCTGCGGTCATCAGGTGTCTCGGAGGGCTTTCGATTCCTCTCTCCTGTAGCGCCATAAAATTCTGGAAAATAGCAGCAAAAGAACTGGAAAAAATTGATTCAAGTCAAGCAGCTAACATATAACCTGCTGGCTGACTTTTTAACTTTGGTCACGATTTTAAGGCCTTCTTTTCTCTTTTATGTTTAAAAAAAATATATATATGCTCATTCAATGTTTAGTATTAGTATTTTATGATGGTATGCCATACTTTTATGATTTTTAAAGAATCAATAAAAGTATTTTTTTTTTAACCTATGGGAGCAACCAAGGCCGCTCCCTCATCAGTGGACCCTGAATTTATATCACATAATACTTCTTGAGACAGACTATATCTTCCCAAAAAATGTATTTCTTGCAATAGGCACATATCCACTCTCCAGCAATTAACTGTCAGCCCTCCTGGAGGACCTACAACATAAGGAAGACCATTGGAACAACATCTGTATCTAGGTTACTGCGGTGAGAAACAAGATAGGTCTGCCTTGGGTTCTTTTTAATGAAATAAATATATCCTGTACTGCAGTCAAGTACCCCCTACAGCACATCTACCAAGTCACGCTAGATCCCACCCCCTTTTATGCAGATGGAAGATGGTTTAGCTGAGTCATTCCGAAATTAAGGCCCAATCCCCAATATTGCTGAGGATGGGAGTCTTGCCAGTTTGTCCATTAATATTCCTCTTGTGCAGCGGTCTTCTTCAAAAGATCACAGCAATTGGGCTCTGTAAATCTCAAAACTTCTCTTGAAATATGTAACAGTAGTCATCTGCCGCACTAACCCATGCAAGTTCTGAGGATATAATGGTTTCTTTTTTCCTAGCAATGATTGCAGCCTCACATATTGCCACCACATTATTTGGTAACTTCCTTAATCAAAAAATCCTAGAAAATAGATGTGCCTTTACATGCTTTAGAGCTAGAGTCCCTTGGAGGGAAAAACAATGTGCAATTTTCTGCCCAAAAAGGCCTTGAACAAACTCCAGCTTGTCTTCTCCCAAGCTATTCATATCAACAGAAAAATATTAACATTTCGTCATATCAGCAATTAAGACAAACTATTTTATGCAGCCCAGTCTTTAAAGCAGTGCCCCTGTAACCCTTTCAAAAGTTCCCTTTGTGCTTAACCCTACATTTCTCTTTCATTTTATCATGTGAGTGGTCTTTTCTTAACAGATGCTAAATACTTTTCGTGTTTGATTTGGCACCATATTGACACACTTGTTTAAGTTGGCCTTAGTTCTTTCTTTAGGCTCGGTGATAAGCTTGGAGATATAATTTTATGCTTTATTTAATGACTTTAGGATCAAGCTAAATGTTTTTATTGTATTTTTCTTTTATTTACCTGATATAATGCAAACTTAGCTGCAAAGAGCAGTAGATCTCTTGATAAACAAATTAATTTTATTGCAATAGAATTACATCAAGTACGGGGTACTATACATAGCATTCAGTTGAAAATGTATTACGGAATCGGGTTGTGATGAGCTGGGGTTTTGAAAAGTAGTAGATGGCAAAGTTTGTTTTATGTCACATCGTACACTACTACATATATTTACATTATACATTTGTACAGTCGAATGCACAGGAAGATAATTGATTGCTGAGGATAAAATAATATTTGGTCCTAAGGCAAACCAAGGATTAGATCCTAAGTCTGTAGCAAGAAAAAAAGTAAACAATGAAACTGCTAGAAAAATCTACTCCCTCTTTTACACTGATACTTAAGGATTATGGCTAAGATTTCTGCAATCAACAGGGGCTTAGGAATAGGGATTCAGGGTCCAATTTACAAATTGTACTTTATAATACATAACTTAGTACTACAGTAGGACTACTCACGTACTACAAAATGCAACATACAAACCTATGGACAGAGACCTCCACCTCCATCTCTGTCGCTCATATCTTTTCTGTGTGGCTCTCCCCACAGTGGTGGGCCTTACACACCCATAATCTACTTTTTAGTAGTAATTATGAGAGAGATTGGTGAGAAAATGGATATTATCACATACTAAATCGGTGTGTTTTATCTACATGTAAGGAGAGGTTTGGGTAGGGACATGCTAATACAAACACACTCACAAAAGCATAAGTCCATTGCTATTCAAATACTACACTTATGAAGTTACTTCAGATCTAAAGGTGTCAAAGAATTCTACTACTGAATATCAACACCAATAATATCGGGATGGAATAACATGGAGGACAAAATATTGAAAGTTAAATGCCTAGGGAAGTATAGATTTACTGTTCCTAACTCCACATCTACGTACCTTGAAGTTATATGTACTGTGTAGGCACATAAATGTGAAGTTAGGTATATAAAACCGGGACCTATTTACCTGTCAATATTACATTTTCAATATTCTGTCCTCGATATTATGTCCCATCGATACTGTTGTTTTGATATTCAGGATGCATACCATGTCAAAACAGGCATAAATGTATTCCAGCAAACAAAGCAAGATGATGGACGAAGTGCTGTAACCTTTCAACCGCTCACTCCCAGTCAAGAGATCTGAGTTTAATCTTTTGTTCTTTTGCTCAATATGCCACTCCAGTTTGGACCCAGGCAAATTTAAATCAGTCTTTGCCCTGGCCACTTAGGGTAAACATAGTGATGTCACTGACCATGTCATGAGTAATGTAATATGTGAGGTCATAAGCAATGCATTGCAGGGGCATAGGTTACTGTTAGTCAGGTAACTATAACTGAGAATGTCACTGTTTTGTATGAGTGAAATCTGAGCCTAACTATAACGTCCCTATTACCCTTGTATTTAAGTGAATTTCCAAGTTTAAAAAAAATGTATTTCTTAATTATAACATCCCTGTAACCTTTGTTTTTTTCAGTGAATTTCGAAGATTTTTTAATGATGTTTGCCAAATATAAAGTCCCTCTAACCTTTGTTTCTTTAGTGAATTTCTGTGTTTTAATGTTATTTCCTAACTATAACATCCCTGTAACATTTGTTCTTTTAAGTGAATTTCTAAGGTTTTTTACATTTTATTTCCTAACTGTAAACTGCAACCTTTCAGAGTGAGTGTGTGAGTGAGTGCCTGAGTGTCTCAATGGGTGTGTGAGTGAGTGTGTGAATGCCTCAATGGGTGTGTAAGTGGTTGTGGGAATGTCTGTGTGGGTCTGAGAGTGACTGTATAACTGTGTCACTGGGTTTGTGATTGTCTGAGTGGGTCTGTGAGTGGGTGCATGAGTATCTGTGAGTGGGTGTGTTAGTATCTGAGAGGGTTTGCAAGTGCCTCCATAAGTGTAGGAAGTTATTAGAGAAAGCGGTCCTTTTCAAGAAGAATACATCCATATAACCAAAAAACTACAATCAGGATTGGATCTATTCCTGTTTAAATGGATGGTATTAGGATTTATAAAACAAAAAATAAAGCATGGAAACATTAAGTGAGCAGGACTTGACAGGGTTTCTGGAAATCAACAGATTTCCTTACCTCATGCATGTAAATTAAAGTGATTTATTAGTGAAATAGGAAATAACAACAGACACAATAAAAAGAACATCTTGTACTCCGCATAAATCATAAATGAAGGTTAGAGTTAAGACGTGGTTGTCGACGACGTTTCAATCCCCAACAACGTTTAAGGGATTGTCATCAGGGCTAATGTATCAAAAATGCCTAAGAAGTTGCCTCGATAAGGTAGGGGAGAGGGGTAAGAGGGTAAAGGGAGAGGGGAGGGAGAAAGAAGGGAAGGTAAGTGGAAAAAGAATCAGTAAGGAGGTAAGGCGACTAGTTGGGAATAAGCACTTACACCAGTGTGAGCAATGTTAAATAAGTAGCAGGTGGCACACCACATGCTGAGGCCTAGTGTGGTAGGTTTTAGGCAGCTCAGTATGAACTCATATGCAGGGTGAAAGTCTAGGCAAGATGATTTACGCGTATGCGATCCAAAGGTGACACTTATATTATGCAATTGGGTGATAAGGAAAAGGTTCTTACTCTAGATGCAGGGAGTGAGACAATTATCTATTGGAGAGGAACGGTGGCCCAACCAAGGCTGATAGTTCTAGAATGGACTTGGAGGTTCTGGGTAGACTGTCAATGAAAGACACATGGAGAGGAACAATGTCCCGTCCAAGGCGGCTAGTTCCTGCGCGGAAGGGTTCCGGGTAGACTGGTGAAGGAAGCTCAATAAAGGAGTGATTAAGGAGAAGGTAGAGGCACCAGAGGTCACAGGACCAAATTTGCAGTAAAAGCCTGAAAGCCCTTACCAGGATAAGGTTGTAGGGGAGAGCAAGGTCTCAATCCCAACTGGATCCGTAAGTGGGTGTGGATAAGTACTGGCAGTGCGTAATAGCTGCAAGACAGATTGGCAGTACATGAGGGTCTGTGGAGCTAGAAGGGCTGTACAGGAAACGAGGACGTGGTAACATTTTGTACTTACCACGCTGGGCTTTCAGGGAGAAATAGATTGATGGAGCAAGGATTCAAGAAAACGAAACTTGCTCGGAGCATTCCCTCATTAACAGTACTAATCGGTAAAAATAATAAAGAAAACTAAATTAATATACATGCACAACATTTACATGGGTAATAAGAGCTTTACACATGCTTAATTAATGAAAATAAAACACAACGCAACTAAAACCCGCTTTAAACGAGAAAACGTTTCTGCACATGTGTGAATTAGCATTACGTAGATAGTAACGTGACTAACCGGGTTTCGAGAGGGAAAACTCTCACTCATGCGCAGAAGTTACTAACATTAGGTTTTGAGGTACCGCGTGCCTGGCATATTCTTGCCTGAATTTAAAGAGAGCTGTCGCCGCTAATGCTTTGCTTAACAAAGACGAAAGTAACATGGGATAGAGTATAAGTGCGTGGTGAACAGTGAAGGTCATGTATTTGAGAAATGAACTTTTGTTTATGATTCGTTTATTAATAGAGTACGCTTGGGCCCATTGTTGTGCAAAATGAAAGTAAGATGGCTGAGAGATGGAGGCAAGCCACGCATTCACCGTGAAGTCATGATGTGACCTGCTGACCGTGTGGCTGAATGGCTGCCAAGATTCCAGGACGTGAATAGTGTGAAAGAAGCCCTCGACTGTGGAACTGTATTGAGAAAATGTTATTTAATTTGTAACAATTGATCTATGAGAATTAAATTAAATAAAATTTGTGAATGAGCAAAAAGGGGAAGGGTTTTCCAAACAAAGAAGGAATAATAAAAGAATATGTCAGCATGAGGTGACATCAGCTCCCCTACCCCTGTTCTATCTAAGTCCATCTTACATTAATATTTGTAACTTTTGAGGGTGGGACATGCAGAATTAAAGAATATAATTAGGGTGACTTAAGAAAGAGTGGGTCAGACATCGAATCGATGCAGAGAGAGAGAGAGAGAGAGAGAGAGAGAGAGAGAGGGAGAGATTCGAGAGAGGCGAGAGCTGCTGTTGATGAGGAAAGTAGAGAACAGACTGGGAAGATTCACTACTGAATGACAACCTGATTAGACTGAAGATTCCGGAAGAATATCGAGGAAGAAGCGAGTGTAAGAGAGGGATGCGCCCTGGTGCGTCAGGTTTGTAGAGAAGTTTAGTAAGTATTGCCTTGTCCTGAGTCTGTCCTTTAGCCTTTGTGACCTGATTCTTAATCAGGGGGCCTCCAACAGTCCTTTGGCCAGAGGGTTGGTTTTCCATTTCCACCACTGGGTAATTATATTCCAATACCTCTTGCAAATGAATGGTTTATTATGTTTCTGTCTCTTCATCTATCCACTCTTAATGCATTGATTTGTTGAATAAGTCTGTGAAATGAATGCACATTATTTAATTAATTTTCTCTCCATGAAAGTTTGATGGTGTTTGTACTGTAAATTTGTATTAATGAGCGTTCATGACTGAGATTTAAATAAACTTATTGAATCTTACCCTGAGTCTGTGGTTTATTTCACTAAGATCTATAAAATTAGTTAGTTAATTTGTTCATATCACCATCAACTACTCAACTAATGGTCCATCGCCCGAAGGAAAAGTGTTGGTCTGGGAAGATTAGTTGGAATAGACTAAAGATTTAACTGGATTAAATTGAATTTCCGGTAAGTTAACTAATCAAGATCGAAGTGAATTACAAAACTTGACCCCCATGAAAACAGCCACGAAATCTAATTGTTGTATATGGGCCCATGGAAATTTTCAGTTGCTTGTGAGTTGTTTTGTCCCTAGCTTTCCGCTGGATCAGTTTTTCTGGTAGCAGAGTGATGGTTATTAATGATTAGTTTGGTGATTATTGATTATTGAATATTGATTTCTGAATATTAACTATATGTTTAACACCAAGAGTTAGTGTTGTGTTCTATGCTGTTTAGAAGTACAGCTACAGAGATACCTGGGAATCCCGGGAACGGAATTTAGAAGAGTATGGTAAGGAAATCACACTGCAGAAGGTTACTCGTCTGTTGTCATAATACCTAAAAGCTACGCAGGGCTGTAGGTGTTATATTAGGGACTATATCGTATAAAAGTAGAGTTTGAGTGACAGCAAGGGGCTCACCTGTGAAACTTTGGCCTTACCCAAAGGAGGAGTATCCCTAGAGAAATAACAGGTCCTCCCCGAGCTTAGGTGAAGGGTAAACAGTGGTTTTTACTCGTAGTGAAAGGAAACATTTTCTTTTTGAAGCGAGTGAAGAAACTATCTTTGGTTTAGCGGAGCAGACAGAGTAGCACTGTTTTTATGTAGTTACTAAAAGAAATTCATAAAGAAAAGTAAAGAAAATGCATTGTCGTATTACCTTGTAAAGGGAGGGTCAGTAGTAGGAGCACTACTGACGTCACAAAGAGCCGTGCTGGTATTGGTTGAAACAGCGGGCGTGTGAAAAGTCCAGATTGTAAAGGAAGGGTCAATAGTAGGAGCACTACTGACATCTCAAAGAACCATGCTGGCATTGGTCATACGAGTCGGTGTGTTGTAAGAATTGATTGGTCAGTAGATAATAGCCGTGTTAGTATTGGTTGTGGAAAAGAAACGTAGTGAGACCTGATTGGACTGTTGGTGTGAGTTGCGCTGTCATTGGACGAGTGTTAGCTAACAGGATTAGTGAAAACATAGAAGATTTTTTGGGGGGATTTTATCAAGTGAATTAGATAAGTCACAAGAACGAGAGAATGAAGTTGATTAATAAGATCAAGAAGTTCTTGAGGAAGGACAAGCGCATAGTAACTAGGGAGGGAATTCTTATGCCACCTCCTAATATGTCAGCTTCCCATATGATGATGGAAAGTGGGTATCATACGTGTGTATGGTTAGAAAATTGGGTGGAGTACATGAAAGATGATGGTGTTTTATCATTCCCCGAGCATGGTACATTTAAAGTAAGAATTTTTCAGAATTTGAGAAATAGGAGGACATCGTTAGAACCAAATTCTAGGTTAACACAATATGAGGCTTTGGAAGAATGTTGAGGCATTTGAATGAGAAAAATGCAGGAAAGGCAGAATAATTCATAGAGGATTTTTACCCAGAAACCCATTTGACACTCGAGGAGATCAAATGAAAAGATGGAGAAGGGCTGTAGTAACGGAGGGTTTATATCCAGTATTAATGGCTGAGGATCAAGAGTGAGTAAATGTAAAGAAAAAACGAGACACCTTGGTGTGGCAGGAATAGGGTGTGATGTATCTGATGATGAGTTGTTGGAAGATATTTTAGTTAAATAACCTCCATCTTATCAAGAAAGTGTTAGAGATACAACTCCAACTGTCCCTATAATGGGAACCCCATTGGTTCCACAGATTCTATATGACCCAACAGTTATCCGAGCATCACAAGAAAAGGAAAGGGATGTATTGAATAAAACAAAAGAAGAGATATAATTCAGAAAATAAATCAGTTAGGTTTGAATGCTGAAGCATTGACAGTACCCGCCTCCCTGCTTCTGCTCCTGCCCCCCTCCCCTACATAGGGCGACCACTGCGGGGAGTGCGAGTGAGACCTTGACCTCTGGGCCAAGGCCAGCACTCTCCCCAGCAGCTCCGCCTCACCGTTGACCGCGCTAGGACTGTGACCGACCCCCGAGCAGGGTTTACCCGTCTCTGCGCATCAGGGTCCACCCAGGTGCCATCCGTTATCCCCCAGTATTCCCTTCTCTTTTCCCAACTGTTGCTGATTGTATAATTGTCTTTATTTGTTTTTATTTCTTTTATTTTCCTGTGTTGTATTGGCCTTTTGTCTTCCCGCTTCCATTCCCGCAGCTGCTGCACCTGCGGCCCCACCCCCTGACCCAGCCGCTCCCGCCTCCCTGCCTCTGTTCCCACCCGCCTCCTCTACATATGGCTGCGCAGCGGACGCACTCAGTGGGCACCGAAGGCGAGCCTAAGGCAAGCCCGTCTGCGCCTGAATCGCGCCCAGTGCCAGACCCCCTGGCCCCACGAACGCCACGTCGCCCGATGCCAAAACCCTCCGTGAACTCAACACCGGACGATCATCGAACTGCTTGCAGGGCAGCCTGAGACTCACCCACAGACAATTCACCTGCCGAAGCTGCAGCATTACCAGCCGCCAAACACCTGCACGCCCTACCCCACCCATCAGAACAGAACACAGCCACCTCAGATGCAGACTACTCAACATCCGCTCCGTCCACAAGCACACCATCGAACTCTGGGACCTACTCGACTCAGCCTCCCCGGACTTCACCTTCCTAACAGAGACCTGGATGAATCCCTCCTTGGCACTTCACATCGCCATAGCCATCCCTGATGGCTACAAGATCACCAGAAGGAACCGCATCAACAGACCAAGAGAGCGAATCACCATCATCTACAGAAACACCCTCAGAGTCTTGACCTGCACAGCAGACACCTCCAGCACTGCCGAACACCTGCACTTCCTGAACCACATGGAACCCAGCACCACCCTCAGAGGAACACTCATTTACAGACCCCCCAGACCCCAGCCACAATTCATCGACGCCATCTCCGACATCGTAAGCATGCACGCTCTTGCTTCCACAGACTACATCCTCCTCGGAGACCTGAATTTCCCCCTCAAGAATGCCGACGACAGCAAACTCAGTCGCTCTGCTTGATAACCTCACCAACCTCGGACTTAAACAGCTCGTCACGACCCCCACCACACCGCCGGACACACGCTCGACCCCATCCTCTCCGCAAGCAAACACATCTCCTTCAGCCACAACACCGAACTCCACTGGACCGACCATCTCTGCATCCACTTCACCTTCAAGAAACTCACCTTGAACCACCACCCACAACGGATCCCCTACCGCAGCTGGAACAAGGTCACCAAAAACCAGCTCATCACCGCCCTTGCCCACATCCCTCCAACAGACACCACCAACATAGCTGCCTGCAACCTCAGGCAATGGATCGACGACTGCGCCAACACTCTCGCCCCCATCAAAAAACCCTCAAACAGATACACTGACAGAAAGGCCATTTGGTTCATCGCCGACCTCCAGGAATCCAAGCGAACTTGCCGAAGACTCGAGAAAAAGTGGCTCCACGAACAGACTCTGGACAACCACACAGCCCTAAAGAACGCCAGCCGCAAGCACCACCAACTCATCCGAGCCACCAAAAGGACCTCCTTCAGGGAACGCATCGACAACAACGCACACAACAGCAAAGAGCTGTTCAACATCGTGAAGGAACTCTCTAACCCCAACCCCAACCCCAGCTCCAGCACCAATGACATCCCGCTGTCGCAAGACCTATGCAACTCCTTAGCCACCTTCTTTCACCGCAAGATTGCAGACATCCATGACAGCTTCTACACCCAGACCCTCCCTACCACTGCTGACACACCAATCGCCTGCTCACCTAGACCCATGTCAATTACGACAACACCATCAAGACCATGAACACCATCCACTCCGGCTCACCATCTGCCCCCTGCCTACACCACATCTTCAACAAAGCAAACCGCGTCATCACACCCCAACTCCAGAAGATCATCAACAGCTCCTTTGAGACCGCCACCTTCCCGGAAAGCTGGAAGCACGCCAAGATCAACGCCCTACTCAAAAACCCACAGTGGACCAAAATGACCTCAAGAACTTCCAGCCCATCTCCTTGCTTCCTTTCCTGGCAAAAGTCATCGAAAAGATCGTCAACAGGCAACTGGCCCACTTCCTCAAGGAGAACAACATCCTGGACCCGTCCCAATCTGGATTCCACAGCAATCACAGCACCAAAACTGCCCTCATCGCTGCCACTGACGACATCAGGACTCTACTGGACAACGGCGAAACCACGGCCCTCATTCTCCTGGACCTTTCGGCCGCATTCGACACGGTCTGCCACCACACCCTACACACATGCCTACACAATGAAGGAATACGCGACAAAGCCCTGGACTGGACCACCTCCTTCCTCACCGACAGAACCCAGAGGGTTCGCCTCTCCCCATTCCATTCTGAAGCCACCAAGATCATCTGTGGCGTGCCCCAAGGATCATTCCTCAGCCCTACCCTTTTCAACGTCTACATGGCACCGCTCGCCAACATTGTCAGCTCGCACAACCTCAATATCGTCTCCTACGCCGATGACACTCAGCTGATCCTCTCACTCACCGAGAACCCCGCCACAGCCAAAACCAACCTCCACGAAGGAATAAAGGCAGTCGCCTACTGGATGCAGAACAGCCACCTGAAACTTAACTCAGATAAGACGGAGGTCCTCATCCTCGGCTCCACCCCCTCCACCTGGGACGACTCTTGGTGGCCAGCCGCCCTGGGAGCTGCACCCACACCCACCAACCACGCATGCAACCTGGGGTTTATCCTGGACTCATCTCTCTCAATGGCCCAGCAAGTCAACGCTTTCTCCTCCTCCTGCTTCAACACCCTCCACATGCACCGCAAGATCTACAGATGGATCCCCACCGGAAACAGAATAATGGTCACCCAGGCCCTTGTCAGCATCAGACTGGACTATGGCAACGCCCTCTATGCAGAAACCATGGCCAAACTCCAGAAAAGACTCCAACGTATACAGAACGCCTCCGCATGCCTAATCCTCGACATACCCCACCACACCCACATCACCACCCACCTGAAAGACCTGCACTGGCTCCCAGTCAACAAGAGGATCACCTTCAAGCTCCTCACCCTTGCTCACAAAGCACTCCACAACTCGGGACCAGCATACCTCACCAAATGTTTCACCTTCTACACCTGAACCGCCAGCTTCGCTCATCCGACCTCGCCCTCGCCACCATCCCTCGCATCCACAGGACCTCCACCGGCCACAAATCTTTCTCCTACCTCGCCGCCAAGACATGGAGCACCCTACCCACACAGCTGCGACAGACCCAGGACTTGCTGACCTTCAGGAGACTTCTCAAAACCTGGCTGTTCGAGCGGTAGCTGCACCCCATCCCTCAGCACCTTGGGACCCTCATGGGTGATTAGTGCGTTTTACAAATGTTTGATTGATTGATTGATTGATTGGTATTCCATTGTACGGTGATAAACGTGGTACATCAAAACCAAAAAATGTGACCGTTACACGGAATAGTGTGAGAAAAGTGATAGTGATGTTAGAAGATCAAACTAGTGACAGTGATTCAAATGTTTCATTATTAGATCTCCCAAATCTTGAGACTGTGACAGAGACAAAGAATTACACCTACAGATACAAGGAGGAATGTAATAACTGTTACCCCAGTGACAGGGAATTCTACTGGATTTTTACCTGAAGATCTAGAAGAATGGGCAAAAGGATTAGAGAAAAAGAAACCCTAATCAAAAACTATAGATTTGAGTACGTTGAAAGTGGATTTGGAGGAAATGCTTATTGGTACAATAAGTTCGGATAGATTAGGTTCATATGGAGATGAAGAATTGTTGTTTTTGTGTAAAAGTATAACCTGGAGAACAGAGAATTTGCATGAGAAAATAGTGGAAGCTGCTTTAGAATTTGGAATAGATGTAGAGAAATCAGAAATATTACAGAAAACTTATAGATCAGAATTTACTGAGTAGGATTTGGAGAGTTTGAATGCGTCGTAATGGAAATTGCAAATAAAGGAATTAATGCAGATTCTAAAAAAATGGGCAGATGTTGATCAGTGGAGAAGTAGATGGACAAAAAAGAAGGATGAAGCCAGTACAAAGGAAGTATCTGCATTCCCGTTGAGAGAAGTAGAAAAGGTTCAAAGCTTGTGTCCGATGAGAGAAGTTCCTGGTGGTGGATGTATTCATGTTCCATGAAGTAGACAGGATATTTTGTCCTTTACGAATGACTTCCCTAGATTGAGAGAAAAAACAATTGAATGGTACAAGCAGGTAGACAGATTTGTAAAGGTTTCAAAGGTGTTGTAGAAAGATTTGCATGGCTTGATTGACATAGTGGTACCAGCTGATTTTTGGACAGAATGTAAAATTACAGTTGATTGGCCAACTGAAGAATGTCCTAGAGACGCAAAAACAGGTGCGCCTTCAGAAGATGTGATGAAGAAATATAATCAAGTGATTACTTTTCTGAAAGGGAAAATTCACCATAAAGAAACAAATTGGGTTAAAATAGACAGACCAACTCAAGAACCTAAAGAGTCAGTGCATGCATACTATGAAAGGTTACTGCAGGTGTTTAAGCAGTATAGTGGATTTGAAAATATTGGTGATAAAGATATGGGACATTTTGTATATAGGTTTGTGTATGGATTAAGGTCAGAAATCAGTCAGATGATTCAGCAGCATATGCTTCGCTGGCAAAGTAAACCGATCGATGATTTTCTGAAGTATGCAAAGTACTGCAGTGATGACATTGATGCAAAGCATAAGAGGTTAAAAGAGAAAATGATGTGGGCACAAGTGAAGATTGCAGAACACCAAGAAGCAACTTCTGTTTCTCAAAATGATAATGAGATGAATGGACAGAATCAGAATAGTCAAGTGTCAAATGGAAGCAAGGGAAAAGGATGAATGAGTAGAGAAGAAGTGAAAAAGAAATATCCTTGTCATGGGTGTGGAAAGCTTGGACATTAAAAGAACGAGTGTAGAAATATTCAACAGAATAATGGGGTAAATCAAATTTTAAATCCACAGATGCAGAATGAGGTGGTTCTGAATCAACAACAGCAGCAGCAGGTTGTTACTCCTCAGTTGCAGGTGCCACAAGCCCCTATGCCCAACAATGTGAGCGCTCAGGTGCAGAGGTATAGTGTGAACACTGGATTTTGTGGAGAAATTGGTAAGAATACACAGACAGTTCAACAATATTGGATGCAGAGTGATGAAAGAAAGTCAGAAATGTCCCAATGATGGTGCCTGAGGGGGGAGGAAGAGTGTGTGCTTGGCGCATCCTTAGCGGTAGATCAGTCAGGTCCATTTGTTGATGGAAAGGTTGAAGGAAACAACATCACTTTTCTAGTGGATACTGGTGCTACCGGTTATACTGTGAGAACAGAATAAATTCCAAACCTACCCCTCTCGGTAGAAACTATCCAAGTTGTAGGAGTCTCACATGAACAAATAAGAACTCCAGCCACAAAACCAATAGAAGTAAATATTGGCAATTTCAGAGACATGCATCGATTTGTGGTATGTGATTCAAGTCCAGCAAATTTGCTAGGATGGGATTTGTTGTGCAAAATGAATTGCACCATCTACTGTACCGCTGATGGTGTTGCTTTCTAAACACCTGATGAAGACGTTGCATTTAAGATCATGCTAGCAAAACAAGCAACAGAAGTGGATGAGATGTTTTCACTTCTTACTGAGAATGATTTACCTACTGAATTGAGAACCACAGTGAGGTCAGATGTGTGGGATTTTACAGGAAAAGAAATGTGTCTATTGGCAAAGGTAGCCCCAATCAAAATTGTGGTGAAAGAAGGTGCGATATATCCAAACACACCCTGATATAGAATGAGTCCTGAAGTGAAAGCAGGAGTTGGCCCCAGTGATTGATCAAATGATTAAAGATGGTATTCTAAAAGAAATATTGAGCGGTCCTTGTAATTCACCAATCATGGGACTTAAAAAGCCTAGTGGAAAATATAGAAAAAGTGCAAGATTTGAGGAAAATTAATAAAATAGTAGTACCTTGTTTTCCAGTCGTACCGAATCCAGCAGTGATTCTTTATCAGATACCATCGGATGACCACTGGTATACTGTGATTGATTTGTGCCAAGCATTCTTTTCAATCTCATTGCATCCGGATAGCCAATATTTATTTCCCTTCCGGTTCGGAGACCGTGTTTTGGCATGGTGCCGAGTTCCTCAAGGGTACACAGAGAGTCCCTCAATTTTTAATTAGATCCTGAAAAAATGTTTGGAGACTTTGGTTATGCCAGGAAATTCGGTCTTTGTTTAGTACATTGATGACCTATAGGTGGCATCAAAGACACGCGAAGCTTGTGTCATGGACACAATAGCGTTACTGAACCATTTAGGAGAAGGAGGACACAAGGTGTCACCAGACAAATTACAATTTTTTCGACATGAAAGTCCAATATTTGGGGCACAAGCTAGAAAGAGGATTCAGGAAAGTAACATCAGAAAGAATAAAAGTGATTCGACAAGTGAGCCTGCCTAAGACAAAGAAAGAAGTGCAAATGTTTTAGGAGTGGTTGGATATTGTCGTCAATGGATCAGTGGATTTTCACTGCTTGCAAAGCCTTTGATATAGTTGACACAAAAACATGTGATGGATCCGATAGAATGGGATGATGAAAGTGAGGAAGCATGTAATAAAACTGAAAAGTTGTTTGTGTCAAGCGCCAGCACTGGGAATGCCAGATTATACTAAAGAGTTTGCTTTGTTCTGTCGTGAAAGAGAAGGTTGTGCACTTTCAGTGCTAACACAAAGACAAGGATTGTCCCAACGCCCAGTAGCATACTTCTCTGCTACTCTGGATCCAGTGGCTGCGGCATTACCTGGCTGCTTAAAAGCAGTAGCTGCTACTTGTGTGAGTCTAGAACAGAGTGAATCGATTGTGATGGGACATCCTGTCAAAGTGTATGTGCCACATTCAGTCGAGATCCTTTTAACAAGGACTTGTACTCAGCACTTGACCCCTAGTCGGCTGACTAAGTATGAAAGAGTGATATTGGGTGCTGAAAATGTAAGTGTGACAAGATGCACCATGATGAATCCCGCAACTTTGTTACCTGATTCATACTGTGAAGAAGTGCGAAAGGATGTTGACCATGATTGTCTGGATGTGACAGAAATGTGTACAAAGCCCATGCCTGACTTCCTTGACGTCCCCCTGGAAGAGTCAGAATACAAATTTTGGGGTCATCATAGATGTGAAACTAAACTTCAAGTCTCAGATCTCGAAGGTGGTGTCTTCCTCCTTCCACACCATTAAAACTTTATGTAAGATTCTCCCATCATTCCCATAAGTCCCAGAAAAAAAGTATTGACCTCCCTGGTTTTATCAGAATTGGATTACTGCAACGGCTTATATATCAACTTACAATCCAATCTACTCAGAAGGTTACAGGCGGTACAAAATGCCACCGCTAGACTAGTCCAGGACGTTCCCAAATTTCATTCCGTTAGATCAGGGATTGAGGAACTGCATTGGCTCCTGATCGGTCAATGCGCTAAATTTAAGGCTCTCTGCATTGCACATAAGGCATGTTACAGAGAAGGACCACCATTTTTTAGGGATTCCTTTAGTTGGTATACACCAAATAGACCGCTACGATCGGCCAATGCCTACCTGAAGCCCACCTCCAGATTTAAAAGGAAGAACTGGGGGGTAAAGCTTCAGCTACAATACTATAAAGTAATGGAACTCCCTTCCGTTTTCTCTTAGGAGGACTTCCTCCTTTCTTGAGTTTAGGAAGCTACTTAAGACATGGCTTTTCAGGAACTATTTTTCCCTGACACAGTATTGGTAGACCGGAAGCGCCTGGACACCCACGGGTATTAGTGCGCTATATAAATTGTTATAACATAACATAACTATGTAATGTTTGTTGATGGATCATGCTTGAGAAGGGAGAATGGAGAATTGAGTTCTGTTTATGCAGTGTGTACTGTGTCAGGTACTTTAGAAGCTTCCTGTTTAGGAGGAGTCAAGTCTGCAAAAATAGCTGAATTGTTCTCTCTAACCAAAGCCTGCAAAATTGGGAAGAAATTGAGAATAACCATATTTACGGATAGTCAATATGGTTTTGAGGTTGTGCACGACTTTGGCCAGTTGTGGCTGCAGAGGGGATTTCTGACTTCTTCAGGATCTCCCATCAGAAATGGGAAAAATGTCAAAGAACTTTTGGAATCATTACAATTGCCCAAAAAAATTGCTGTGATCAAATGTGCCACACATAAGTCAGGAAATGATTATGTCACACTGGGTAATCAGTACGCTGACCAAATTGCACAATTTTGTGCTCGACATACAATGTCTTTGAACAGAGGGTTGGAAAGAGAAGTTACCAATTGCTAACTAATGTTTTTCTCTGCTTTCGAAACATGGGATGAAGTTAGGCAGTTACAGGATGAGGCAGACACAAAAGAAAAGGAACACTAGATCAAATCAGGTTGCACAAGAAGAGCAGATGATGAAGTGTGGGTGTGTCTAGATGGTAGGCCAATAATGCCGGATAGCTTGTTGTCACAAATGGCTATGGTATATCACGGAACTACACACATTGGGAGGGATGCCTTGATTAGACATTTCAGACAGACATGGTATAATCCAAAGTTTGGGTAGTTGCAGAAAGTCTCTGTCAGATGTGTTTGACCTGTACACAGCAAAACCCAGGAAAGAAGACGGATGTCAGTTTGGGATAAATTAGAAAAGCAGAGGCACAATTCACCAGATTGCAACTTGACTTCATTGAGTTGCTACCGTGCAATGGTTTGAAGTATGTCCTTGTCATTGTATGTCTGTTTTCTTCATGAGTAAAAGCTTATCCCACAAGAAGGAATCACAGTCTTACAATTGCCAAACTGCTGTTGAAGGAGCTCATACCTAGATTTGGATTCCCAGTCACTTTGGAATCAGATAGAGGACCTCATTTAAATAATGAGGTAATAAAACTATTTTGTGCAGCTTTCAAAATTGAGCAAAAATTACATTGTGCCTATCGACCAGAAGCCTCAGGAGTGGTTGAGCAGCTCCAGGTTAGGAAAGGTGCGTGCATCCACTTCACTGAAATGGCCTGATGCTTTGCCCCTTGCATTGATGAGCCTTAGAAGCATTCATGACCGAAGAACAGGATTGAATCCGCATGAGATCCTCATGGGAAGAGCAATGAGACAAGCATTTGTACCTGGAAACAAATTGATGAATATAACTGATGATTTAGTGTTGGACTATTGTAAAGGACTAGCTGATCTAGTACGTTCTGTGTCTCACCAGGTTGGAGAAGATGCAACCACAGCACAGCCGAATCAAGCTCATGATTTGTGTCCTGGAGACTGGGTCATGGTAAAGAAGCACACAAGGAAATTGTGTTTGGAACCCAGGTGAAAAGGACCTCATCAAATCTTATTGGTTACGACAACAGCAATGAAGTGTGCTGGCCTACTAAATTGGATCCATGCTAGTCATACCCAAAGAGTCCCAAGTCCACCTGTACGACAAAAGCAGCAACTGGTAGAACAAAGAAAAGAACCAGAAGCTGAGAGTTGTGAAGTCGAAGCAATCAGAGAAGCAGACTCTTAAGAACGCTTTGACGAAGAACTACCAAGTACATGTCAAGAAGAGTGGGCACCAGTTACTGGGACTGAAGATACTGCTGTCAAGACTGAGAAAGAGCTAGAGCTTGAAAGACCAGAACAAAGTGAACAAAGAATTGAATGAATGAATGAATGAACCAACACTTGTAAAGCGCATGGCTACCCGAAGGCATCCCAGTGCTAAGCGGTGAGCTGAAGCTTCATAGAGATCACTTGGGGATGAGCCATGTTTTCAACAGCTTACGAAAGGCCATATGATTGGGCTCCTTTCGTAACTGAAGAGGGAGAGAGTTCCAAAGTGTTGAGGCATTATACGAAAAAAGACGGCCACCACTTCTGGCCCTCTTAATTCTGGGAACTACGCCCAAATGTTGTTCATTAGAGCGCAGCTGCCTATTCGCTTGATAGGGCTGGACCAGAGAGGAAATAATAGCTGGTCCTTTCCCACCTATCATCTTATGAGTAATGCATACAGTCTGAAAATGAACTCTCTCCCGGACCGGAAGCCGGTGAATGAATTTAACGACGGGTTTTGCCGATTGCCTACTTGGAGTCCCCAAGAGAATCCTTGCAAAACAATTCTGCACAGTTTGAAGTTTGGCAAGGACTGAGCTCGGAGCCCCAAGATAAAGGACATTTCCATAGTCCAGGCGTGATAGAATGAGTGCCTGGACCATGAGCTTTCTGGCTTGGAAGGGGAGCAAAGGAAGCACATTGCGGAGCATTCCTATAATGTCAAAGCAAGACGCCACAACCTTCCTGGCTTGGGTTTTAAAGTTAGGATCTGAATCAAGGCAAAAACTGAGGCTCTTTATCTCTTGCTCGGGAATGGGGGTGGGGCCCATACACACTGGCAACATGGTGTCTGCCTTGAATAGGGAGGGGTTGCCGAGAAGCATGAGCTCTGTCTTGTCACTATTCAATTTCAGGCATGAGAGTTCCATCCATTTAGTTACCTCTTCCAAGCAAGGGAGGAGGCAGATAGAGGCTCTGTCTGAGTGATTCAGTGCGACAACCAGCTGAGTGTTGTCAGCATAGGTCACAATATTCACCCCAAAGGGGAGAACAATGTCCGCAAGATGGGCCATGTAAACATTAAAAAGAGTGGGATTCAGGGAGGAACTCTGAGGAACCCCACAATGGAGAGGCAAAGGTTTTGAAATAGCCCCACCCTCAAATACCTGGAACAACCTACCCTCAACGAAAGATTGCAGCCACGTGAGTGCGGCTCCAGACACCCCCTGACTTCTAAGCCGTTGGACCAAGATACGGTGGTTGACCGTATCAAAGGCCGCGCTGAGGTGTCAGAGGATCACAGTCAAAGAGCCTCCGGCATCAAGGATTTTTCTGGAGTCTTCAACGACTGCTAGTAATGCCGTTTCCGTTCCTTGGCGCGAACGGAAGCCAGTTTGGGAGTAGTGGAGAAAGTTAAGAGATTCCAGGTGCTTAGAGAGCACCGAATTGGCGTACTTCTCTGCAATTTTGCTAATCCCTGGGAGGAGCGAGATGGGTCAATAATTGCCAAGGCAGTCTGGGTCCAGGCTGGGTTTTTTCAAAAGGGATTTGACCATAGCTTTGTTCCATGATGGAGGGACCACCCCGGCAGGCAACGAAGAGTTGATCAGATCTAAGATAACAGGGCTGGCTAATTCAACCACTTGATTCAAGATCTTAAGTGGAGCGGGTTCTCTAGGCGTGTGAAGTTTCTAGTCACTTGTACTAAAGGGATGACGTAACTGCTCAACTGTAACATGTTACAGCTGACTTCTCACAACCCAGTACCTGCTGCCATCAGCCAAGATGAAAGGCAGATCAGGTAGCATCATTACAGCTCCAGTTTAAACAAAGCAATGAAAATAAAACCTTGCTGTTGGCTCTCCAGGCCTGTTTTTCTTACCTTAATGCTGGGCAGCAGAAACAAGATATTTATGAAGGGGCATAGCATTGGGGGGGCAGGCTGTTACAGCCCCTAACAAATATATTTTCTGATAAATAGTTGGGTACATGTGGTTTCAATCGGGTCTGGTGAGGTGTCTATCGGATCTCACCAGAGAGTTTTACATATAAACAGACAAAAATGCACACACTCCCTGTTTTGAAATTCTTCAAAACTTGTTATTTTTTCAAAATCTTGTTCTTTTTTACTTACTAACCCTACCAATCTGAATTCCTCTCCTTTTACATTGCCCTTGAAACCCCTCTCATGCACCATAACATTAAATGCTAGTATGATAGTTGGAAAATCTGAAGCTCATCCCCCTAACCCCCCACACGCCAATCTTACGCACCAAGTTACGCCCCTGTGTTTATGTCGGGTAGACATGCTCTATATAAATATTGATGAATAGAATAGATATCAGAAAGTGCACAATCATGATTTTATAACAAACCTTCCTGGGCTAAGAAAAAGGAAGTAGAATTTCACCATGTTTTTGGTGGGCCAAGAGATCCATGGTTGACTAGTTCGTTAGACACTTTCCATAAGTATATAATCAGCAAAAAAGTAATCCCAACCTCCTAGCCTAATGACCAATGACAGTCAAAGACTTCATGTTTCCAATGTCTGGCAGCCAGGAGTAAGGTTAAATTCTACCCCCTCTTCCATGCCAAAGGTCAGCCAAATATTCAAAATGTATATTTTCTGCTAAAAACATGTCCTTCTTCATTTAGTTACATAAGCCAAACCGTTCTTTTAAGAATAAATTGCTACAAAGTAATCTTCTCTGACCTCTCTTTACAATGGTACACAAAATAAAGGAATTAGACTTACAAACTATTAAATTAAGGCAACGCTTGCAGAGCTCTGGGAGGAATTCACTGGCTTCAATTAATCTGATGTGTATTCAAAGTGGTATATAGTATGTTTCAAGTCTAGTATGTATTCAATCTACATGCTTGGAGGAAAATTTTTACCACTTTGGAATGACCTGCCACCTTTTGAAACGGCTTTTTTTGCCTACATGCAGAAAACATCCAAAAATTATACTTTAACTGCTTTCTTTTGTAACTTGAATATGTTTTATTATCTGTCACTAGCTTTCATGGTCGATGTTCCAGGGTTTCCTTATGAAGTTAGACATTTCTATGATTTACTTCTATCACTAACTCATTCTAAGAGTTCCAAAGCTATTGTCACCTACCCAGCCAGACATCGGACATTGTTTTTCATGGTTCTTCATGTTTTTATCTGTCTTTCTCTTCGACTGCTTTGACTACTTTGTTCCCCCTGAAGTGCTTTCCCCTTCAGGTCTACCTGACCCTATCTGCATTCCTCTCCCCTGTTTACCATTCCCCCCCACCTTCAAATCCCCATAAGATGTGTGTCTTGGCTATGCTATCCACTAATAACTTATATTATTGTGTAATCTCATGTTTTTCTCCTAAGCATATACTTGTAACTGCAACTGTAACTGTAACTGATGTAATTTTCGTAACCTGTAGCCCGCTGATCCTCATGTAAAGTGCTCTGATACCTCTGGTTCTAGCCACCGCTATATAAAACTCTGCAAATAAATAAATAAAAGAACAGAAGAATCTTCTATAGAAAATCAAGGTCAAGCTCAATCAGAAGAAGAAAAAGAAGGACCAGAGGGTCCAGAGCAAATAAAAATAACAGAAGAAAAAGAAGCAGACAATTTAGAACAAGTCCAAGTGAAAGAAAGAGAAAATTAAAGGACTCTTGCAATAGGTGAGGAAGGTGAAAGGCAGTAAAGACAAAAAGAGTTAGGAAGGGAGGTCACTGGCCGAGTGGAGTAAAAAGACTGGGATACTTTCTAAGGCTCCAGAGAGTACTTACATAATCCTCAAAGATTTTGAAAATCTTGATTTGAATGAAGAACCAAAAAGTGACACTGTTGGAGGATCTGATGAAAGAGAATTGAGACCACCTTAAAGAAAGACTTAATGCACAAAGGTTGGATTTTATCGAAAAGATTGTCAAGTAAAAAGAAGAAAGGATCCGAGGGAAAAAAGGGTTAACTAAAGTT
Organism: Triturus cristatus; assembly: GCF_964204655.1. NCBI lineage: Eukaryota > Metazoa > Chordata > Amphibia > Caudata > Salamandridae > Triturus > Triturus cristatus. Next base: position 1,450,005,224 of record NC_140589.1, read on the forward strand.
GAACGCCTTTGAAGTGTGGGATCACACAAAGATTTTATGATATACATATTCCTTTTAGAAAATAAATACATTTAGAATAATTTGAGATACTAAAATAGCAGAAGTAAAGGTGACTGGACATACAAAATTTAGTTTAAAACAAAGATGTGTTAAGTGTTGTTTATGTAGTATTACAATACTAATGTTAATGTGGTTAATATTAACGGTTGTGATACCTGTTCTAATGGTGACTAATAATCGTAATAACACAAATACTAGTGAAAGAACGAATGCAGTTACTAAGAAAACTACTATCACAAATTTAGAACAAATGGATAAAAGCATGTATTATCATGACAAATCAAATAGTGATTTGTCATTAAATGTATTTACTAAACTCCTTTATCAATACGTACACACGATGGATGTGAGTGACTGTTATGTCTGCATAAAGTTACCTACTTCTGTCTCAGAAGGCGTGACATATCACCATCTTCCATTTACTTATAGTGTGTCTTGTAGTGTTGTAACTAGTTTGTTCTATGTTATAAGTTGTAATATTTTTATTCTAATATGGATTTAGTATTTTAAGAAATCCCTATTAGAAGAAACATGAATCCTGTGCTTAGTGGTGAAAATGCAGAATTCATGGGAGAATTTTTTCTAACAACGAATCCCATAGATATAACACATGCTCAAAGAAATAATTTAACATGTCTTTTGCGTGAGGAAGAAAATGATTCTCTAAATTTAGATGAAGAAATAGGGCAGGATTTCCAAAAGAAAGCTGTTGAGCAGAAGTCACATGTACCACCATGGGCTACATTGGAGGGAGACTATAAGAAAGGCGAGACTCGTGCTGCAATGTCCCTAGACTTGTCAAAAGTGGGGAAATTCTGTCTACATAGACTAAAAACTGAGTATAACAGCATTTTCATTGGTACTAGTGAATGTGAACATACCTTCCTAATTATGGGGGGATGGGGACTAAAAGGGGGAACTGATGCTGTTTTCCCAGGTATATATTACGTGTGTGGTAAAAATGCCTATTATAGGTTGCCTGCACGATGGTACCGAAGTTTCTACCTTGGCATTGTCTTCCCGAAGGTATATCACATAGGTAAGAACAATGAAATAGATGTAATAAGTAAAATACTAACAAGAAGCAAGAGAGCAAGTTTTTTAGAAATAGTAGGTGACATCTTTGGTGCACTGATACCGTCAGTTGGAGTCGTATTGAATTCACATAAGAAACGTCAATTGTCCACAGTAGTTGATCGTTTATCAACAGATACTGCTGGAGCATTCTTAATGATTAATACTGAAATGGTTGCAATCAGATCTATGGTTTTGCAAAATAGACTTGCCCTTGATATTTTATTGGCAACAGAGGGTGGAGTCTGTGGCATGTTGAAAGCTCACTGCTGTACATATATCCGAGACAAAAGTAAAGGTATTGAGGGATATTTCAAGAATATTACAAACATCTATAAAGACTTGACCCAACTGGAAGTTGACGGTGTTTGGGAAAGACTTAGTAAAAGTATTTCCTCTATAGGTTGCTGGTTTTCCATGTTTGGGAGTAGCTTTTTAGGGAAAATATTAATACCTGTAATATCAATAACATTAGTTCTCTTAATGATAATAATGACATATAAGTGTTGCAAAGGAAGATTGAGAACAAAATTATTGAATGAAACAAAGAATAAAAGGATGGGAAGAAAGAGAAAAAGGGAAGAAATTGAATTAGAAGAAATGAAAGAAAGTCTATATGGAAAAATGAAAGAAATGAATATCAAAGAGAAAAATGAAGGGTGTATGGAATCTAATGTAGATACCAAGAATAGATCAAGTTGGCACTTGCTAATGATGGGTATTTTATGATGGCTCTAAAATGCCATCAGAGGGGGGATTGATGGAGCAAGGATTCAAGAAAACGAAACTTGCCCGGAGCATTCCCTCATTAACAGTACTAATCGGTAAAAATAATAAAGAAAACTAAATTAATATACACACACAACATTTACGTAGGGGAATAAGAGCTTTACAGATGCTTAATTAATGAAAATAAAACACAACGCAACTAAAACCTGCTTTAAATGGGAAAAAGTTTCTGCGCATGTGCAAATTAGAATTACTTAGATAGTAATGTGACTAACCGGGTTTTGAGAGGGAAAACTCTCATGCATGCACAGAAATTACTAACATGGGGTCTTGAGGTACCGCGTGCCTGGCATATGCGTGCCTGAATTTAAAGAGAGCTGTCGCTGCTAAAGCTTTTGCTTAACAAAGAAGAAAGTAACATGGGATAGAGTAGAAGTGTGTGGTGAACAGTGAAAAGCATGTATTTGAGAAATTAACATTTGTTTATGATTCCTTAATTAATGGAATACGCTTGGACCCATTGTTGTGCATAATTAAAGTGAGATGGCTGCGAGATGGAGGCAAGGCACGCATTCACCGTGAAGACATGATGTGACTGTCTGACCGTGTGGCTGAACGGCTGCCAAGATTCCAGGATGAGAGTCGTGTGAAAGAAGCCCTCGACTGTGGAGCTGTATTGAGAAAATGTTATTTAATTTGCAACAATACATGTTTGGGAATTAAATTAAATTAAATTTGTGAATGAGCAAAAAGGGGAAGGGTTTGCCAAACAAAGAAGGATTAATAAAAGAATATGTCATCATGAGGTGACATCAACTTCCCTACCCCTGTCCAATCAAAGTCCATCTTACATCATTATTTGTAATTTTTGAGGGTGGCACATGCAGAATTAAAGAATAAAATTAGGGTGACATAAGAAAGAGTGGGTCAGACATCGATGCAGAGAGAGAGGGAGAGATTCGAGAGAGGCAGGAGCTGCTATTGATGAGGAAAGGAGAGAACAGACTGGGAAGATTCATTACTGAATGACAACCTGATTAGATTGAAGATTTCTGAAGAAAATCGAGGAGGAAGAGAGTGTGAGAGAGGGATGTGCCCTGGTGCGTCGGGTTTGTAGAGAAGTTTAGTAAGTATTGCCCTGATCTGAGCCTTTGTTACCTGATTCTTAATCAGGGGACCTGCACCAGTCCTTTGGCCAGAGGGTTGGTTTTCCATTTCCACCACTGGATAATTATATTTCTGTCTCAAATTTGCATACCTCATGCAAATGTATGATTTATTATGACTTCTGTCTCTTCATCTATGCACTCTTAATGCATTGATTTGTTGAATAAGTCTGTGAAATGAATGCACATTATTTAATGAATTTTCTCTCCATGAAAGTTTGATGGTGTTTGCACTGTGAATTTGTATTAATGAGCGTTCATGACTGAGATTTGGATAAACTTATTGAATCTTACCCTGAGTCTGTGGTTTATTTAGGTAAGATCTGTAAATCTAGTTAGTTAATTTGTTCATTTCACCATCAACTACTCAATTAATGGTCCATCGACCAAAGGAAGAGTGTTGATCTCTGAAGATTAGTTGGACATCGACTAAAGATTTAACAGGATTACATTAAATTTCCAGTAAGTTAACAAATCGAGATCAAAGTGAATTACAAAACTTGACCCCAGCAAAACAGTCAGGAAATCTGTTGTATATGGGCCCATTGTAATTTTCAGTTGCTTGTGAGGTGTTTTGTCCCTGGCTTTCCCTGGATCAAGGTCAAGGAGTTAATCCAAAAGAATGAGAGGCCTGAGGGGTGGAAAAGGGAGAGAAAGTGCTGAAGTGAGACTGCTAGCTGATGTGAGGCGCGAGGTCCTCCAGACAACTGGTAAATGGATAGTGAAAGTGAATGAGCTTACCTGCACAGTTAGCGGTGTACCAACGTTGGTGATTATGCGGTTTAATACAGTATGGAGTCTATCTGTGCGTAAAATCCATTTAAGTTCCTCCTTGTTTAGGATACCACTGATATCAGAGTTATGGGGAGCTGATTGGATCACATTGATTACTTGCCAACATATGTCGTCTTCTGTGTGCCCTTGAATGGTGAAATGTTCCAAAAGTGGCGCATTTGGCATTTGGCATCTTAGGCGGCTCCGGTGTTGACATATTCTGATTGTTCGTGTGGTTTGCCCAGTATAGATTAGATTGCATGGGCATGTGATTGCATATATGACATTTTGAGTGTTACAATTGGAGAAATTGGTTAAGGTTACATCAATGTTTGCATACACATATTTCTTAGTATCAGCTGTTAAATGACAAACACTACATCCACCACATTTATAGTGGCCCCGTGTAGGAGCGAGGCCCCATATTTCTGTGAGTGTCTGCATGGTTTTCTTGGTGGCCAGAGCTGCCCTGACTAAGTGATCTTTATGTAAGGGTGGGCGGACCACTCCGTTCCGCCCACGGAATGTGCGGAGATTTGCCCTTCCGCCTTCCGCGATAATAGGCGGAGAAACAGGGCAAATCTCCGCACACTCGGGGCATAACGGAAGTTGTCCGCCTGCCTCCCGCCCGCCTTAAATACATTAGAATAACAATTGTTAAGAGTAACCTTACCTTATCGGTGGCGTCCCCGGGCTCTGATGCTTCTCCAGCGCGTCTTCTTCTGGGAACTGCGCATGTGTGGGCTCCCACGCATGCACATTCCTCGGCAGGAATCTGCATGTGCGGCTTTTATGCTCTTATTCTTTTTAAAGGCAAACAATGGCCATTCTAATTTCAATTTACCAGCATTGAGTACAGGCCAATGTTTTAAAAGACATTTCTTGACTGAATTATAAATCAGTGAAAATGTGGTGACACATACTGTCTTCTCATCACTGTTTCTAGCTTTAGGGTTCAGGGGTGTTTCGCGGACAGTACCACGTGCGCTTCAGTGAGTTCTTGATGAGTTTGCGGGGATAGCCTCTATTGGTCAGCTTTTTTGAGAGGTTTTGTGCTTCCCTGCAGGAGTCCTTTTAAAGCAAACAATTGCTTCTGATGCGCAGGAATTGTGAGTAAGGTAGGGAATCTTACAATGCCTGTGGGTGAAGGCTATTGTAAGCAAGTACAGTGTATTTCTCAGTTGGCTTGCGGTAGAGGGTGGTGTAGAGCTTATCGTTGTCCGTTATGATCAATAAATCAAGGAAGCCCACCTCTATGTGTTAAAGTGAATTTGAGACCATTACAATGGGCATTCAACCATGCCTGGAACTGAAGAAGGGATTCTACAGATCCTTTACAAATGAAAAAGATATAATCTTTGTACCTTCTCCACTCCAAAACGTTCAGGGCAAATGGATTAAGCGGGGACAAAATCTTGCTGGTTTCAAGCCAGTCCATGCATAGGATGGCAAAGTTGGGCGCAAAGACTGCGCCCATAGATGTCCTTTTAATTTGTTGGTAAGAAGAGCCATCGAATAGAAAGAAATTTCGGGACAGACAGATTGTGAGGAGATGTAAAATAAATGAAATCGGGACTGGGTGCGGACAGGGTCACGAGTTAAGAACATTCTCAAAGACATCAATACCCTCCTCCTGCAGGATGTTGGTATGTAATGACTCCACATCCAGAGTACAGAGTATACATTGCTCAGGGTCAAATGAGAGTTCCTCAACCAGATTGACCATGGTCATGGTGTCTTTTATATAGCATTGTGTTTTGGGGACAAAATCTTTTATAAAGTAGTTAACATATCTGCCGGGAGGCTCTAAAATAGATCCACATCCAGATACAATTGAACGGCCCGGTGGGGTCTCTGCATTGTTGTGTACTTTAGGAAGAGTGTAGATCACAGGTTTTCTGTGTGATTTAAAGTTTAGGTATAAGAATTCATTTTTACTGAGGAATCCCTTGGATTTTCCTTCTTCTGTGATGTCATGAATGAGGGTCTGTATCTCCCTCGTGGGATCAGATGTGAGTCTCATGTAGTGGTCAGTTCTGGACAGTTGATTCTGAATTTCGTGTTTGTATGTATCTACATCTTCGCGTACGATTCCTCCTCCCTTGTCCGCATGTTTGATAACTACAGCTCCATTTTGTTTTAAAATAAGTAGGGCATTTTTCTCTTGTAATGGGAGATTGTATGGGATGAGCTTGCGATCTTTTTCTAGGCCCATAATCTCTTTAAGAATCAGTTTTTCAAAGATCTGTGTCTCTGTAGGTATGCTGTTTTGTGGTGAAGAAAAAGTGTAGGGAGGGCGAAACGATGTGTATGCTGTTTGTGGTACATATGATTTATCAAGAAAGAAGGCTTGTGGGTGTATTTTTCTGAAAAAACATAGAAGTTCAATCTGCAGTTCGAGAAAGTTGGGTTTGACAGTAGGGAAGAAGAACAGCCCCTTGCTAAGCAATGCAATCTCTTTTTCAGGGAGTTGGTAATTGAACAGAATGAAAATCGGAATATATTCCTGTTCGGGCATATTACATATATTAGTAGTCATGATTATTCAATCTGTCCATTTACCAACTCTCGGAAAAAGAGATTGCATTGCTTAGTAAGGGGTTGTCCTTACTAAGCAATGCTTGTGAAACACTCCTGACCCCTAAAGATAGAAACATTCTCGCTGATTTCTAATTCAGTCAAGAAATGTATATTAAAACATTGACCTGTACTCAATGCTGGTAAATTGAAATTAGATTGGCCATTGTTTGCCTTTAAAAAGAATAAGAGCATAAAAGATCACTTAGTCAGGGCAGCTCTGGCCACCAAGAAAACCACACAGACACTCACAAAAATATGGGGCCTCCCTCCTACACGGGGCCACTACAAATGTGGTGGGCATATGTTTGTCATTTAGCAGTTGATTCTAAGAAATTTCTCCAATTATAACACTCAAAATGTTATATATGCAATCACATGCCCATGCAATCTAATCTATATTTGGCAAACAACGCAAAAAATCTGAATCAGAATATGTCAACACCGGAGCCGCCTAAGATGCCAAAAGCCCAATGCACCACTTGTGGAACATTTCACCATTCAAGGGCACACAGACGACGACCTACGTTGGCAAGTAATCAATGTGATCCAATCAACTCCCCGTAACTCTGCCATCAGTGGTATCCTAAACAACAAAGAACTTAAATGCATTTTACGCCCGGAGAGCCTCCATACTGGATTAAACTGCATGGAGGACTGGACTAACCTTATCTAAAAAAGGGCTATGACTAATCTGATCCAAGGAGAATGACTTCCCTCTCTACTTTCATGATAACACGGCTATTGCACTATGATTACCAATGTCAGTGTGCCGCCAATTTGTGCTTAATGTAACTGTAACTATATGCTTATGTCTTAATTCAAATCAGCACACTTTTTAGTCTTATGCCATGCCGTGATGTCTATATGCTTGATTTGTGCCTTTAAGTCTACTAATGATGAGTCAGAATGTTATACAGTTGCACCATGATTACCAACGTCGGTGCGCAGCCAATTTGTGCTTAATGTAACTGTAATTATTTGCTTAGGTCCTAATTCAAATCGGCAGACTCTATTGGTCGTATGCCATACCGTGACGTCTATATGATGGTGACTGCCCTTTAAGTCTACTAATGATGAGTCAGAATGTTATACATTGTCCTTATTCAAATTGGGTTACTCTGTCCTGATCTCAGGCAATATCCTTACGTTTATATGTTTTTGACTCACTGTATATAATTGATGAGTGAGAATGGTGAACCCCCTCATTCATTTCCTTTTCCAAACCCCACTCTCATCACCCCCTTCTCTGCTTTACCATCTAGCAGCACACATCATCTATTATGGTGCCCACCATTAGCCGGGCTAAACCGGGTTAATGCTCTAGCTTTACGCTAACGTGTCTGCGCACAATCACACCTTGCTACTTACTCCACCCACTGCACACGCACTCAGCATTCTATCATTTACGGACTGCGTCCTCACAGCCACTCTGCAGTTAAGCTCGTTCACTTTCACTATCCGTTTACCGGTTGTCTGGAGAACCTCGCGCCTCACATCAGTGAGCGCTCTCACTTCAGTGCTTTCTCTCGCTTTTCCACCCCTCAGGCCTCTCATCCTTTTGGATTAACTCCTTGACCTAGTTCTCCCCGAACACCGAGCGTGATCAGTACAGCATGTTACCACATCCTCATTTCCTCTACAGCCCTTCTAGCTCCACAGACCCTCATGTATTGCCAATCCGTCTTGCAGCTATTACGCACTGCCAGTACTGATCCACACCCACTTATGGATCCAGTTGGGGTTGAGACTTTGCTCTCCCCTACTACCTTATCTTGGTAAGCGCTCTCACACTTTCACTGCAAATTTTGGTCCTGTGACCTCTGGTACCTATACCATCTCCTTAATCACTCCTTTATTGACCTTCCTTCACCAGTTCACCTGGAACCCTGCCGCGCACGAACTAGCCACCTTGGACGGGACATTGTTCCTCTTCATGTGACTTTCATTGACAGTCTACCCGGAACCTCCAAGTTCGCGCTAGAACTATCAGCCTTGGTTGGGACACTGTTCCTCTCCAATAGATAATTGTCTCACTCCCTGCATCTATAGTAACAACCTTTTCCTTATCACCCAATTGCATAATATAAGCGTCACCTTCGGATCGCATACGCGTAAATCATCTTGCTTAGACTTTCACCTAACCCTGCATATGAGTTCATACTGAGCTGCCTAAAACCCACTACACTGGGTCCCCAGCATGTGGTGTGCCACCCGCTACTAATTTAATATTGCTCACCCTGGTGTAAGCACTTATTCCCAACTAGTCGCCTTAGCCCCTTATTAATTCTTTCTCCCCTTACCTTCCCTCCTTTCTACCTCCCCTCTCCCTTTACCCTCTTACCCCTCTCCCCTACCTTATCCATGCAACTTCTCAGGCATTTTTGATTTATTAGTCCTAATGATGATCCTATAACCGTTGTTGGGGATTGTAACGTCGTCGACAACCACGTCTTAACTCTAACCTTCATTTATGATTTATGTGGTGTACAAGATGTTCCTTTTATTGTGTCTGTTGTTATTTCCTATTTCACTAATGAGCCACTTTAAGTTACATGCCTGAGGTAAGTAAATCTTTTAATTTCCAGAAACCCTGTCACGTCCTGCTCACTTTATGTTAATGTAATGTTTCCATGCTTTTTTTGTTTAATAAATCCTAATACCATCCATTAGGACAGGAATAGATCCAATCCTGATTGTAGTTTTGTGGTTATATGGATGTATACTTCTTGAAAGGGACCGCTGTCTCTAATAACTTACTACTACCATTGGTCCCTTCTGACTATTAGGGTCCTCTTGTTCTGTGTTTATATCCATGAGTGTGGGAGTCAGTCTGTGAGTGAGTGCATGAGTGTATCAGTGGATCGATGAATGGGTTGTGAGTCTCTGAGTGTGTCTAGTCTGTGAGTGGGTATGTGAGTCACTGAGTGGGTCTGTGAGTCAGTGTGTGAGTCTCTGAGTAGGTATGTGAGTTGGTGTGAGAGAGTATGAGTGGTTCTACAAGTGGGTGTATTAGTATCTGAGTTGGTCTGTGAGTTGTTGTACATGTCTAAGTGGGTCTGTGCGTGGGTGCATGAGTGTCTGAATGGTTGTGTAAGTGGGCATGAGAGTGTCTGAGTGGTTGTGTGAGTGGGTGCATGAGTGCTTAAGTGAGTTTGTGAGTGGGTGTGACAGTGAGTATGTCTGTGTGTGGGCTCATGAGTGTCTGAGTGCGCCTATGTGTATGTGTGAGTGTCTGAGTTGGTCTGTGAGTGAGTCTATGAGTGGGTGTGTGAGTGTGTGAGTGGTTTGTGAGTAGATGTATCAGTGTCTGAATAGGTCTGTCAGTGGGTGTGTAAGTGCCTGAATGTGTGAGTGGGTGTCTAACTGTGTGTATGGGTATGTCAGTAGCTGTGTCAGTGACTAGGCCAGAACAGAACTGCACCTACCCCTTAATCCAAAAAGACTCCTCAGCCACTCACTCACATACAGTCACATACAGACTGCGCTCCAATGGATTGATGATGCATTCACCTCCACAAAGGATGTCACATCATCTTTCACTGTGTAATTGCAGAGAAATCACACTTGCTTTGCCTTCGCTAAGCCCAGGAGTCAGGATAATTTGTCCTTTGCAGAAGTGGAGCATCATATGGGGCAAATGCTTCATTTATATTTGTAAGTGCTTCCTGTTGAGGTTTAATTTCTGTAAAATGAGCATCATTGCCAGAATGGAAGCTCACCTGCCCCTTTATCAAACAAAACTTCACAGATTTGCACAAAATGTCTACCCACTTAGAGTACTTTCTACTGGTTACATAGTAAGTGCTACCTCATTGAGTAAATGTCCAGTGTCCAGTCTACATTACAGCTGCATAAAGCACCATGATGAAATGTCTCCAACGAACTTATCCCCCCGGGGCCTGGCCTCAATTCAATGGGGATGTAGAATTTGTGGCCATCCCCTGTGGCCCAGCCACTATTCAATGGGGGAAGCGGGCTGCGTGGCCCCCTCCCCAGGCCGATTTCAGCCCTGGTGAACTCATCCCTGGGGCCCGGACTTAATTGAAAGGAGGGAGAGGGCCACACAACCCCACTCCCTGGGCTGATTTTGGTCCTGGGGACCCCATCTCCTGGGGCCCAGCCATGTCTCCCTGGGTGCCCTGGTCTCACCAAAGGTACCCAATGTGCTATGGGATGGAAGGGGGATCCTCAATGCCTCTGCAATCCCTGTCAGTTTCTGGCTTCCTGCTGGTGCGAGCATTGCTTTAACAGTCAGGGGGCTGCTGGAAATGCAGCTCCTTGTGTGAGAAAGCAAATGTTTCATCTCTTTCCCTGGCCGCACATCTGCCGGCAGGGAAAGAGATGAAAACTCTGCTTCCAGCAAGTGCGAGCTGTTTGACAGCTCTCACTTGCTGGAAGCACAGTGTTTGCTTTTGCTTGACTGGAGCTGTCACAGTTCCTGCCAAGCAAAAGCAAACAGCTATGTCGCAGGTTTAGGCATGCCGGGGACATAATCATTTGAGATGTCATCAGTGATGTCATGAGTGATGTCACTGACCATGTAATGAGTGATGTAATATGTGACGTCATCAGCAGTGCATTGCGGGGGCGCGAGTTATAGTTAGCTGAATTAACTATAACAGGGGAATTTCTAGGGTTTTGTACGAGGGAAATGTCCAGCTAACTATAACGCCCCTGAAACCTATGTTTTTTTCAGTGAATTTCTTAGGTTTTTTAAATGCTAATTCCTAACTATAACGTGCCTGAAACCTATGTTTTTTTCAGTGAATTTCAAAGGTTTTTTAAATGCCAATTCCTAACTATAACGCCCCTGAAACCTGTGGTTTTTTCAGTGAATATGAAAGGTTTTTTAAATGCTAATTCCTATCTATAACTTATCTCTAAAGATATCATGAAAAGCATTCTTTTTTAAAAGTAGGGTGCACATTAGTTTTGTGGAAAAGCTCCTTTGTGATTGGTTAAGAAAAAGCAGTTTCAACGTGAAGTACATATCAAAGGATAAAATTTGCTCAGATCAACCACACCTGCTACTTGCATTTGGAAGGCACTGTTGGAACTTAAAACAATCATCAACTTTTAACCTGCACGTGTCGTTAAATATTCAAGAAAATGTTACAAAAAAATATCGTTAAGTTTTAAAAAATTGATGAACTTTTAACCTGCACGTGTTGTAGAATGTTCTAGAAAGTGTTTTGATAGAATACTTTGCACTTCTCACTTCTATGTGTTGTTGAATATTAAAAAAACGGTTCATATGGAAAATTAAAAAGAAACCAATAGAGAAGTTTTGAAACCTAAAAGAATCAAGGAACTATTCTAATTTATTGTTTACATGTACATGTGTGCAGCAACAAAATTATAGGCACAACAGCACTAGGAAGAGGAAGAAGCAGGGAGTGGGGGGTGGGGGGGAGATGGGCAGAATGGCACACATGCTTAAGTACAACACACATATAGACTAACAATGTCCAAAATGAAACACACCAACAAGGAGCACAAGTCACACAACCCGCCAACATCACACCACTGAACGAGCATAGAAGTGAGAACTACGCTGCATTCATACAGGATGTGTACAAAGGCCAGTTGTTGGTGTTGTGGGATGTCTGCGACCATGGTCATCATGGATGAGATGCCCAGCATGTGGCACATGGTCGAGTTCACTGTGTGTTATGTTGCCAAACAGCTGCTCCTCCCTCCCACGAGCCCCCACACTTTTGTACGGTGAGCTGTTGTATCTCGTGCACTCGTACGGCACGCCATTGTAATGCCTATTTGCGCATGTCCTGCTACATTCCAACTACAACATCACAGTGCCATTTGGAGGTGGTGCATGCCCCTTTACAACATCGACTGCTGCAGCTCTTGCAACAGGCCACACCAGAACACAGAGACACACTTACCGCACTTCCTGTACACGGACATGTCCAAGACACCCCATTCCCCTTGCCGGATAGGCACACCCCTGCACTGACCTGTGAACCCCAGACCAGCACATGCCAGTTGTGCATGCAGGAGGATGCGTACGTAGCTACACATCCAGGCTCACTGCCAACGCTGAGGTGACAGCACACTATGATGTTGCAGGGCTCGTGCCTATCATGCTAAGACAATGACCACAGGGACACACTTACTAAGATATGGGTTTGGGGGCATTGGTGGTCCTGGAGTTGTTGCGATGAGTCTTCTAGCCCTCATGGGTATCCCTGTATCATGCTCATTGACTCTATGGCACCTGTGGGTGTTCTGGTGTGGCTCTTGGCTGTGTTCCCTTTCATGGTGCAGGTAGTTGTCCTGCTTAACACCAGCAGAAAACAGATGTTAAATCCCTGGTGCTAACGTGTCTTATCGCCGGAATTTGTTTCGCATTGCAATTGGTGTGAAAGTTGTGATGTGATTTTTTTCATGTGCAGAACAAGATACGAAATGAGCAGTGTATCTCGTCAAGATTCAGCACCTGACGCACTATTCCCAATCAATATAAATACAATGAGATTTCTTAATAGATTTCATGTGTACACTGTAAGTGCAGCCAATACCTCAGTGCAATACAATACAGGATTTTAGTATTTAGAATAAATCGCAAACGTGCACCTCATGTCTTTTTGCACGGGAAACGGCTGATCTCTATTTCATTATCAGCACTTTAACGGAAGTAAAGTTCAGAAAAATCTAACACACTATTCAGAAGTTGGTGCAAACTGCAGATATCACTAGTATTCCAGCGATAAGTGCCCCAAAATTTAACACCATGGTGGACTCCATCAAATGACAGTAATAAGAACAAGAAAGAGTCACCCAGCAGTTAAGAGAACAACCAAAAACATTATTAATTTTTTTTCAAACTTTATTTTTTATAATAATAAATATATAAACGTTAAACTATTTTCAAACTTTATATTTTTATTAACATAAATATAAACAATAAACTAATAAACAAAATGTAACAACAATAATACAAAACAACAAAGCGGAACACTCCTGTGGGAACCACGGATGTCGATGACAGTCTTGCAAAATCAAAAAGATTGTTAAAAAAAAAACAACATGGTATTCTTAACAAAATACCACAAGAAACAAATCACAGATATATAAAATGTATACAGCTAACACAATTTTATAAGTTTAACTTACAAAAACTGTAAATGTTGCCGCTTTAAAATATTTACCGAATCTGAGGAATTTTTTTTGCAGAAGGCATCACGCCCACAAAGTTTTTCTTCAGTGGTGAAGACATTTTTAACTTTTTCCAAGGGGCAACCAAAGACCAATGCCACCTTCTTCATTCGCATTATTTGCCAAAGAGTTCTGTCATGAGGGGATCCTAACAAAAAATACTCGTGCGGCACAGCAAGTATGATGAAACACCTAAGGACCCTTCATCCAAACAATATTGCACGAGAAGAGTGCAAACAGATGAGAAACACTCCTGTTCTGTATCTGTAAAAAAAGAATCACAAATACATATTAATAACTTTCAAATTTATACTATTGCATTACTGTACAAACACATTTTATAAAAACTGACTAAGAAACTATAGCCCTGAACCACAAGTGTGACGATCGTTAAAACACTACATACATAGTGCATACTACTTTGAAGCAGTTCATGCCCTAAAGCGTACCTCACTAAAAGACTACATGCTAACTGACTAAATGATTACAGTAGTATAAGGAGACACACTGGGTGAGTGACAGGGTGTTTGCTAGAAGAGTATGAATACTAACTAGGGAATTGAATGTGTTAAACACAACTGTGTAGGTGACTAGAGGACTGCATCCATACTGCATAGGCATTTAAAGCAGTCCATGTGTTAAGGCCTGGCTCACTGCATGACTACTTGGGTACTGACTGAATGATTAGACTACAACAAAGAGAGTGCCTAGGTGAATTTATTAGTGCTAGGCTTTTCGCACAGGGAATGGATTAGTACTTGGTACTGAATGAGTCACTAGAGGAGTGCAAAGGCAGTGACAAGTGCTGGACTGTATGGATACTGACTAGGAAATTGAAAGTGTGAACGACAAGTGTCTAGGTGGTTAGAAGACTGCATGCATAGTGCATAGGGGTTTGAAGCAGTCCATGTGCTAAGGCCTGGCTCAGTGTATGAATACTTAGACACTGACTGAATGATTAGAGTACTGCAAAGATAGTATCTTGTTGAATTTATAAGTGTTTGGGTTTTAGCACAGTGAATGGATTAGTACATGGTGCTGAATGGGTCACTAGAGGACTGCAAAGGGAGTGACAGGGTATTTCGTGGAAGTGTATGGATACTGACTAGGGAATTGAAGGTGAGAAAGACAATTGTGTAGGTGGTTAGAGGACTGCATGTATAGTGGATAACGGTTTGAAGCAGTCCATATACTAAGGCCTGGGTCACTGGATGAGTACTTGGGTACTGACTGAATGATTAGAGAACTGCAAGGAGAGTGCCTGAGTGAATTTATTAGGGTTTGGCGCAGTGAATGGATTAATACATTATGCTGAATGGGTCACTAGAGGAGTGCAAATGGAGTGACAGGGTGTTTGCTGGAAGTGAACGGATACTGACTGGGGAATTGAAGGAGTGAAAGACAAGTGTGTAGGTGCTGAGAGGACTGCAGGCATAGTGGATAGGGGTTTGAAGAAGTCCATATGCAAAGACCTGGCTCTGTGCATGAATACTTAGGCAGTGATAGGCAGTGACTGAATCATTAGAGTACTGGAAAGAGAGTGTCTTGGTGAATTTATAAGTGTTTGGGTTTTGGCACAGTGAATGGATTAGTACATGCTGTTGAATGGGTCTCTAGAGGACTGCAAAGGAAGTGACAGGATGTTTCCTGGAAGTGTATGGATACTGACTAGGGAATTGAAGGTGTAAAAGACAAGTGTGTAGTATGTTAGAACACTACATGCATACTGCATAGACATTTGAATCAGTCTATTTGGTACTTAGATTCTGACTAAATAATCAGACTACTTCTAGGACAGTGCTTAGGTAAAACTTTTAAATTTTCAGTTCTGCCACAGTGAACAGAATAGTACATGGTACTACACCTTAGTGTCAAACCCTGACTCATTTTATCAATGCATAAGCAAAGACTAGCTTCTAATGCTACTAAAACTTGACAACATGAAAGGTTTTAAATGAGTTATCTGTCACCAAATACATGATGTTACCAAATGCCTCTCTCACAGTGGTTCTCAAATGCACACAGACTCACAGTGTGATTCTACACAACAACCACTATACCTAGAAGTTTACCAAAAATCATTCACTACTGTGGAAGTGGTAAGCGAACTGCACACAATCTTCATATTTCAAGACTGCACTTTTATGTCAAAGCCTGACTCATATAATCAAAGCATAAGCAAAGACTGGCTTCTAATGCTACTAAAACTTCACAACATGACTGGTTTTAAAACAGGTATATGCCAGCAAATACACGATGTTACCAAATGCTTCTCTCACAATCCTTACCCAAATGCACACAGACTCACAGTGTGATTTTAGACAAGCAACACTATCCTAGGAGTTTACCAAAAGTCATTCACTAGTCTGGAAGAGTTAATGGTACTGCACACAATCTACATATTTAAGTACACCACATCAGTGTCAAAGCATGACTCATTTAATCAACGCATAAGCAAAGACTGGATTCTAATCCTACTAAAACTTCACAACATGACAGGTTTTAAAACAGTTATCTGTCGGCAAATACATGATGTTACCAAATGCTTCTCTCACAGTGATCCCAAATACACACTAACTCACAGTGTGATTCTAGACAAGCACCACTAACCCTATGAGTTTACCAAAACTCATTCACTACAGTGCAAGTGGTAAGGGAACTGCACACAATCTACATATTTCACAATTGCAATTTACTTTCAATGCCTGACTCATATAATGAAAGCATAAGCCATAACTGTCTTCTAATGCTGCTAAAACTTGACAACATGACATGTTTTACAACACTTATCTGTCAGCAAATACACAATCTTACCAAACACTTCTCTCACAGTGGTCCCCAAATGCACACAGACTCACAGTGTGATTCTAGACAAACAACACTATCCCTAGGAGTTTACGAAAACTCATTCACTACAGTAGAAGTGGTAAAGGAACTGCATACAATCTACATATTTCACGACTACACTTTAATGTCAATGTCTGACTAATTTAATCAACGCATAAGCAAAGACTGGCTTCTAATGCTACTAAAACTTGACAACATGGCAGGTTTTAAAACAGTTATCTGTCAGTAAATACACGATGTTACCAAATGCTTCTCTCAGAATCCTTACCCAAATGCACACCGACTCACAGTCTGATTTTAGACAATCAACACTATCCTAGGACTTTACCAAAAATCATTCACTACTGTGGAAGGGGTAAGGGGACTGCACACAATCTACATATTTAAGTACAGCACATCAGTGTCAAGGCATGACTCATTTAATCAACATATAAGCAAAGACTAGATTCTAATGCTACTAAAACTTTACAACATGACAGATTTTAAAACAGTTATCTGTCAGCAAATACATGATTTTACCAAATGATTCTCTCACACTGATCCCAAATGCACACTAACTCACAGTGTGATTCTAGACAAGCACCACTATCCCTATGAGTTTACCAAAACTCATTCACTACAGTGCAAGTGGTAAGGGAACTGCACGCAATCTACATATTTCAGGACTGCACTTTTATGTCAAAGCCTGACTCATTTAATGAAAGCATAAGCCATAGCTGTCTTCTAATGCTACTAAAACTTGACAACATAACATGTTTTAACCCCTTCCCCGCTCATGACGGAACCGTTCTGTCATGAGCCACGGTTGCCGTGTGCTCATGACGGAACGGTTCCGTCATGACAATCCTGTTGGCGGCCGCTCCGCCTGCGCAGCGCTGTTTCCCCGCCTGTGCGAGGGGACAACGCAAATGGGCGGAGTCATGACGGAACCGTTCCGTCATGAGCACAGATCAACTGTGGCTCATGACGGAGCAGCTCCGTCATGAGCACCGGCCCACCGCGCTGCCCCCCTGCCCCCCCCAGCGCTGCAGCGGAATGTCCGCAGCAGCGAAGGGGTTAAAACAGTTATCTGTCAGCAAATACACGATGTTACCAAATGCTTCTCTCACAGTGGTTCCCAAATGCACACAGACTCACTGTGTGATTCTAGACAAACAACACTATCTCTTGCACTATATCAAAACACATTTATTCATCTAGAAGTAGTACTACATTTTAGTATAGAAATATAACATAACTAATTTCACAAATTCATAAACAATAACTGGTTTCTAATTCTACCAAAATATAAAAACTGCACAGTTATCTGTCTACAAACACATGAAAAACACAAATGCCTATCACAGAATGGTTTCTACATGCACACACATTGTAGAGAAAAAAAGTACTCCCTACACTTTAGCAGGAAAAATACATTAGTCTGATTAAAATAGTCTACATACATCCCCTCACAATTAAATAACTCATCTTTCAAGTTCTTTTGTAGATTAAGGAGTATATCAATCACCCACCATATTTTCTTTAACAGAATCTCTGCACTGTGCACCTCTGAGCAAAAGCAAAGAATGATAAAGTTTCCCTTTCATTTTCCACACATATACATGTAAACATCAAATCACAATCCTTCGCACATAAACTCAAAAGCAAACACACAATTCTATTGGTTAAACATTTCAACCCTTTCCAACTGAAATACATTTCAACCCTTCCCCCAATCTTCCTTCTGCCTGTTACCATAGAAACAGGTCATGGAACACTGCACTGAGCTCACAGGTCAGAAGTTCAGCACACAATGTTCCGACACAAGACAGGAAGTGTGCTTGACTTTTCAACATATCAGCTTATCATATATAATGTTCCTTACAATCTGTTTTTGTTAACCAATAACAATCATACCTTTTAAAAACAAAAATATACACCTTACCTTTCAGTGTAGAAAGTTGTTCTACAACCAATAATTTCTTGTCGTTTTTCAAAAAACGTTGGCGTGAATCCGCGAATCCACCGTGAGAGGATCCGTGCATCCAACGCGATAGGATGCGCGCACCGTGCACGCATTTCGCCGCTTTTTTTAAAAAAAAAGGGGGGCCCCAAGGGGTCCCTCTGGGACCCCCTAAGCACCTCTAGAGGGTCAGAGTATTTCCACTCTGCCCCCTCTATATGTTTTACGCACTTGTTCCCCTTGCTTCTTTAGCCTCGCTTCTACCGAGGCAGAAAATGTGTCCGCCAACAGTTCCTGGTTTCGAATGTAGAGAGACGCTCGACAGCCAATTAGCATTCAGCGCGCGATCGGGAGGGTGCGCACTCGGTTCGGGGAGGGTTCGTGTACGGTGCGGGTAGGATCCGCGGATCCTCCGCGGCCATAGATATCACTAACTTTTTTACCCTAATTTTCTCAGGAACTACTGAACAGATTCACACCAAATATGCAAAAAGCACGAGTCGAACTGAGGACTACCTCTTTGCCAAATTTGGTGTCATTCCGTTCAGCGGTTCGAGCTATAGCTGCGACAACAGATCCTATGGGAAATTGCATGGGGAAAACGTGTTTTAGGACCCCCCTTTTTTCTCGGTCCCCGCTTGACGAATCACCACGAAACTTTCAGGGTAGGAGCGGAGCGGAGCTGGCCAAACGTTTGGAGAATTTCGCGAGGATTCATCAACCGGGGCCAAAGATATTCCCAATAGAATGTTGCGGATTTCCTATGGAAAATAGGTCCTAACTATAACTATCTACTGGCGACCGCCAGTAGATAATATATATATATATGCCGGGCACTTGCTGTACGATTTTAGCTGAATGATGATGCAATAAACCTGCACTGAAAAACGCACGCTGTGGTCCGTACCTGTTTTCTCTGCTGATAAGGAGCGAGCCAGGAACGCTTATCTTCATATATATATATATATATATATATATATATATATATGTATATATATGTATATATATGTGTATATATATATATATTATATATATATATATATATATATATATATATATATATATATATATATATATATATATATATATATATATATATATATATATATATATATATATATATATATATATACAGTCCAACACTCACCTTAAACACAAAAGCAAGCAGGACACAGCTCCGGATGCGGAAAAGAATTTAATGAGCAAAATTTCCAGCTTTGGCTAAACAGTCCGTGAAACAATGGCAGACGCGTTTCTGGCCTTCGTGGCCGTCATCAGTGCCGGTATCACAGGCTGGTGAATTCATCTGTTTGCTAGGAGATCTGTCCTGATAAGCAGTCTCTCAGCTCCTCCCACTGAAGTCAGGTGAGTGAGACGGTGCCGCTGGGCTCCAGGAGAACTGCATGATGGTACTGGCAGTCCAACGTGGTACCACATACAGTGATGGGAAAACAGACACCTATTAATGCCCCACAGTTCATGGCGCTAGACTTCAAACTGCATATTCCACCTGGATGTGTCAATTCGGCTCACATCCTCATCCGTATCCTTCTCAGGCAACTACACGCTGCCTCCTCTCTCCCCTCGCATAGATATCACTAACTTTTTTACCCTAATTTTCTCAGGAACTACTGAACAGATTCACACCAAATATGCAAAAAGCACGAGTCGAACTGAGGGCTACCTCTTTGCCAAATTTGGTGTCATTCCGTTCAGCGGTTCGAGCTGTAGCTGCGACAACAGATCCTATGGGAAATTGTATGGGGAAAACGTGTTTTAGGACCCCCCTTTTTTCTCGGCCCCCGCTTGACGAATCACCACGAAACTTTCAGGGTAGGAGCGGAGCGGAGCTGGCCAAACGTTTGGAGAATTTCGCGAGGATTCATCAACCGGGGCCAAAGATATTCCCAATAGAATGTTGCGGATTTCCTATGGAAAATAGGTCCTAACTATACCTATCTACTGGCGACCGCCAGTAGATACTATATATATATATATATATATGCCGGGCACTTGCTGTACGATTTTAGCTGAATGATGATGCAATAAACCTGCACTGAAAAACGCACGCTGTGGTCCGTACCTGTTTTCTCTGCTGATAAGGAGCGAGCCAGGAACGCTTATCTTCATATATATATATATATATATATATATATATATATATATATATATATATATATATATATATATATATATATGTATATATATATGTATATATATATATGTATTACCTACTGTTTCCATAGGAAATCCGCAACATTCTATTTGGAATAACTTTGGCGCCGGTCGACGAATCCTCGCGAAATTTTTAAAATAGGTGGGGCGCTACGCTCCGCTCCTACCCTGAAAGTCTCGGGGGGATTCGTCAAGCAGGGGCCAAGAAAAAAGGGGGGTCCCAAAACACGTTTTCCCCATGCATTTTTCCATAGGACCTTTAGACACAGCTACAGCCCGAACGGCTGAACAGAATTACTTGAAATTTGGCAGAGAGGTAGCCATAAGGTCAAGGAAGTGCCTTTTGCAGGTCTGGTGTAAATCTGTTCAGTATTTCCTGAGAAAATAGCATTTAAAAGCATATATATATGTGGGCGGAGCCTAACCACACATCTCATCCTGAGATCTGATTGGCTGTCAGCACTTCATCCAAGAAGTGTTGGCAGCCATCTTGGGACCAATATACATGATAGCACCTCATTAAAAAGCATTGCAGTTAATAGAAGGTTTTAAGACTTTAGTTACATTATAAATCATTTGTTGATGGTACCATACTCATTTTAGGAATTGTGGTATGTTCTAAGGTGATTTCACCATGTGAAAAAGCCTTCTGCTGGGATATCATGATTGAGAGAAAAATATTTTCTCATGCTTTTACCACAGAGGTTTGGAAGGTGATCTATGGGCTAAACTGAGAGCTTATTTTCTGTAAATTCACATTATCTTTCTCAGTCATGTGAGAATGAAGTCTGACATTCTCAGTAAAACATGTACATCCAACAAGGGCAGAGACTGTCAGTTGATTCCTTTGTGTTCTACTGCAGCTTCCCAGAGTGTTCCAAAGAACTACTAGAGCGCTAACAGTCCTACTTATGATCAACGTATGGCACACCTGAAGCCATCTTGCTTGGATTAAAGTGGTAACTCTTAAAACATTTAATTTAAAAAGGAACAAAATGAGGGGGTTCATTTTTCCATAAAAAGTATGATTAGTGCTGCAGAAAGAAAAATTAGGGCACATTTTGAGTGACTTCTCAAATCCTCTTCTATTTCATTAAAAAATTCTGACATGCAGACTGAAACATGCACTTTCAATACCAGCAGCAGTTTTCCCTGGTGAGCAGTAGCTTTACTACAGTGATCTAATGAGCAAAAAGAGTGCTAACATTCTGAATTTATGGCAAATGTGTGACACATCTGAATGCCTTCTTGATGGAATCAAAGTAAAAAACTGAAAGTATTTCCTACTGAGGAGACTGCAGTAAATGAGGAAATTAGGGAACTTCATAACAAATAAGTCTCCCAAGATGGCCACCAGAGACAAAAGAGCCCAAATGTAGCCCAAATATCACCCAGATGTAGCCCAAGTATAGCCCAATGACAGAATGTCCCAGAATGTTCTTAAAAACAACTAGAGCGCTTACTGTCTTCATTATGACAAAAGTATGGCACACCTGAAGCCATCTTGATTGGAATAAACTGGTAACACTTAAAACATTTAATTTAAAAAGGAACACAATGAGGAGGTTCATTTTGCCATAGAAATTATGATTAATGCTGAAGAAAGAAAATGAGGGCACATTTTGAGTGACTTCTCAAATCCTCTTTTTTTCATTAAAAAATTCTGACATGCAGACTGAAACATGCACTTTTAATACCAGGAGCAGACTTCCATGGTGCAGTAGTTTTACTACAGTGATCTAATGAGCAACTAGAGTGCTAACATTCAGAATTTATGGCAAATGTGTGACATATCTGAATACCTTCATGATGGAATCAAAGTAAAAAACTGAAAGCATTTCCTACTGAGGAGAATGCAGTACATGAGGAAATTAGGAAACTTCATAACAAATAAATCTCCCAAGATGGCCACCGGAGACAAAAGAGCCCAAATGTAGCCCAAAATCACCCAGATGTAGCCCAAATATAGCCCAATGACAGAAGTGTGCAAAACACTTATTATTTTGTGTTTTTGCAGTGTTATATAGTGCAGACTTGTCAGGTATTGGAGTGCTTTACATGAGCATTGGTTACATCACACAAGAACAAATTCATTTTGGTTGTAGACATGGGGAGACTAAGTGATTTGACCAGAATCACAGAATGTCGAGCTGAAGCAGAAACTTCAACCTGGTTCCCCAGTTGCAAAGTCTGCAGTTCTGGAAGTAACACCACATCCTCTCCCCTAAGTGCAACATTTAATCAAGTGGTCAACTGGATAAAAAAACATAAAGATAACAAATAATTTAAAAGTGCTTTGTCGCTATTTGAAAACTCAGAAAACATGTCCTTATTTTAGTCTTTTAGAGCACTAACCATAATTTTGATGCCAATAAGACCCTCTCATATATGTAATTTCTAAAGGAAATGCTCTAGGTATTACAGTTTTGATTACATCAAGATGATGTCAGGCGTTCCACACTTTTGTAATAAATATAGAATGTTAGCAATCTAGTTGTTCATTAGGATACTGTTGAGAGGCAGAGGCCAGGGGCACGGGCTCTGAAAATTGAAGGCAGGTAGGAGGGTGCAAAGGCAACAATTTAACCACACTGAGCAGGCAGGAAGGGCCGTGGAAGCACAACAGACTATGGAGGGCAGTGGAAAGGGGGGCAGGGGCAACAAACCAACAATACAGGACTTGCAAGAGAGGCTGTTGGAGGGAAGATCTATTACGGGTCAAGGAAGCTAGGGGCGGTCCCCAGATCCCCGGGAGCCACCACAGAACTGAGCAGGAGAGTGAGTCAGGGACAAAAGGGGCACCTTAATTTGAGCCGGGGTGCCTAGGAACGCTTGCTCCAAAAATGAAGAAAACAGACATATGAGACATGGAATTGGAGGCAGAATACAATGGCAGTTTAATGAGAAGATGCAACTTCAAAGAAACCGCAGAATAGAGACATAAAGTACAAAATACAGAATCCAGATAATCATACAGCTGTCATAATATTCTCTGTATCTCAATTAATGTACTGACAGAGAGAGAGAGAAAACACATCTATAAATGCATCATGAGAAACAAGTTACACCAAGGAAAATGTTACCTAGGAACACTCACGTTTACTCTTAGAGCAAGCATTCCTGCAATTACAATACAAAATCTTTTAAATACAAAAGTAAAGAGAACAATGGTTAAACATAACATGACATTTCATATAGGTAAAATAGAATAAGATACTTCAAGCAAAGCAGAGCAAGACATTTTAAGCAAAGGAAGACAAGAGCTCCCAGCTCTTGGGGAAAACCTGCACTGCCTGTTAACCTACATACAGACGGCGAGGTAGTCCGTCGATATCTGTGGGTGCTCCCTTTTTATATCATTTTGTGGGCTCCTTTGCACGCTACATCTACCTACGTATGCTACCCAAAAGCTTCGTCTGCAGATTTTACCAGACATTTCGTCATTTACCCACTTAATGCTGACAATGGACTGGGTGAAAAGGTCAGTCTCTCAGGCCAATCGCTTATCGTAAGTTCCATAGAGCAAGCAGAAAATAATGGGTATTGTACGGGAATTCAATATATTCATGTATAAAATCTCCTCAGTTCTCCTAACTTGACGCTCTGCGGTTGCCACTTCCTTAAAAGCGGGAAACCTGCCCAGGAAGCAAGTACCAGTCCAGGATGCAGCCTACTGTATGTCGACAGCTTCAGGGGGATGTTGAACTTTGATACCGAGCACGGAGCACTCGGGTAGGGTGGGGGCTACTAGTTTGGATCAGAAGGCCTCGCAGACCTGCCTTCAGACTGCTATACACTAAAATTGCAGAGCTATGGTCAATTTAACAAAGAGGCCTACATATTGAACAGAAGGGCCTACACAGGGGTTTTATGCTGGCTGAGTGGTAAGGATGTCTCAGGATAATTATATAGCAACACAGGACCCGCTGGTCAATTTAATACGGCCTACAAATGCAGCTGGCAGGGCAAGGACAAGGGTCTCATACTTCAGGTGTGGACAGAACGGGCCAGGGGCCCCCTGTGATACAAAATCTACCCTCCTTCAAGGCTGTGGCAATGTAATAGACCATTGTGGGCAGAAGGAAGAGGCAATGGTAGTACAACCATACATGCCAACAGACCCGATTCAGCCAGGAAACGTCCAATGTTTTTAAGCTCAAATGGGCTTTATTTGATCTGTCTCCTGTCTACAATATCCTCTTTTTCAATGTAACTCAAAGGGGAAAATCAATACCCCAGTTTTTTTTCAAAATCTCCCTCTTACCAAGTTCAAAATGTTCGCAAGTATGGTACATTGGATCATGGAAGGAAATGGGATAGGGACATGGACTTGGATAACAGAGGACAGGAGGGACATGGAGAGGTGCACCAAACTGACCCTGCAGGGCAGGCATCAGGGTTTGCAGCAGCACAATACACCACACAGGGCATGCAGGACGGGAGTGCAGCACAACAATCCATAGAAAGCAAGAGGGAGGGGACAGGACCATGCACATGGACAACAGAGAACAGAGGGGCAAGAGGCAATGGTAGCTAGCTGACCATAATGGACAGACAGGAGAGAAAGCTGCAGCATAACAGACCATAAAGGGCAGGAGGGACGGATCAGGGGCATTACAATGGAACAGACAAGCCAGGAGGGAGGGAGTAGGGCTGGGGGCAAGGGGGCAGGGCAGGAGCAGCAAGATAGCCATGGAGGTCAGGCAGGATGGGCACTAGAAGCAAGACACACCATGAAGAGCAACAGTGAGACTGTGATGGCATACACACAGACCATGGAGGGAAGGTGGGAGGGGGTCAGGGGCAGCTAACTGACCACACAGGGAAGGTGGGAGGGGCCATGGCAGCACAGAAGACCATGCATGGCAAGTGGGAGGGTTAGTGGCAGCACAATGGCTATGATGGGCAAGAAGGAGGGTGGAGGGGCATGCACAAAGGACGATGGAGGATAGAAGGGAGGGTCAGGACCTGTGCACAGACAAGAAAGTTCAGGGGAAGGGACCTCACAACAGACCACACGGGGCAGGCAGGAGGAGCAGTTGCAGCACAACAGACCAGGGAGGGCAGAAGGGTGTGGCAGTACAATGGACCATGTAGGACAGGAGGAAGAGGATAGGGGCATGGCATGTGGACAGGCAGGGTGGAGGTGGCAGGGACAGGTTACAGTCATCTGACAATGCTAGGCAGGTGGGAGGGGAGTGGCAGCTCAACAGAACACTCAGAGTAGATAGGAGTGGCAGGTCCATGGGACATGGTGGGCAAAAAGGATGGAGCAGGGGCATGCACAAAGACATCGGAGGGCAGGGGGAAGGAGAATAGGGGCAGCAAGCTAATCACAGAGTTTAAGCAGGAGGTCAATGATGGGGCATAGAATTGAGCAATGGAGGGCAGGAGGAGTGGACTGGTACATCATACTAAATTGAGGGCAGTGGCAGCACATCAGACCATGCATGGCAGGAGGGAGGAGGCTAGTCCATGGATTCACACAACAGAGGATAGGGAGGAAGGGGATGGGGCAGCAAGCTAACTGTTCAGAGAAGGCGGGTATTAGGAACTTTATTGTTTTTAAAACATTGTGTCTGTGCGAACTACTTAAAATATGAACAAGTATGCAGCATAATCTCACTTTTATTAAGGAAGAAGAGGACGTTTGTGACTGTGACTCCGGGCTCACTTGGCAGAAACACCCCCTGACCCTCCACCCCCTATTGTAAAATGTAATGCCCGTGAAAAGGGTAGGTGAACACAGTGTTATATAGAACATAGTCCTGAGAGCACGATTGAAAATGAAAACTAGATATAGTGTATGGTATAAACTATGCACCAAAAAGTGTGATATAAGATGAACCGGGCGTGAAATATAATATGCAATACATTGTGCGCAATGACAGATTCATTGGAGAGCGCGAGATAGCACAGGCACTAGCGCGTGCTATGCGATATGCGCCTTGGAGTGTAATATGCACAGGGCAGTGTTGTGTAACCTAACTAGTCTCTAAAGTTGTAATATAAAATATGTGCTGGGGAGTGTAACGTTGCATATGCACTGTGACAAAGATATGGATCCCAGATTGTAATATGTATGGCATAGCACTGTGCGTTATAACATAGGCATTGAGAAAGGCACGTTAGATGGGGCAATATAACCCGTGCGAAGACAAGTGTGGCATGACATATTCACGGGGTGGTGTTACAGTGCACATGGGCTAGAGAGTGTCATAGCATATGCACTAGCTAGTGGAATACAACACAGAGGTGTGTGGCACTCGGCAGGCAATGGTGGGTGTAACACAGCATTGGGCTCTGTCAGGAGCACGCTGTGACTCTCAAGTGATGTTCGTCCCCTTTCCAGAGAGTAAAATAAAAAGTATTACACATCCGGCAGTGGATGTGTGTTTTATTAACCGTGAGGGGGGTTTCTTGCATAGTTTTGGTCGAATTTTTGTCGAATCCCCTTTGAATGTAATGTAAATGTGTCTTGTAAAGCGCACTGCTGCCCTGAGGCGTCCTGGCGCTGTAGACCGCTGGGGAACCCGTCCTGGCTATCCCTGTGAGATGGTCCCTCCAGGGTATCTCCAAGGTGAAACCAGGCATCCCCAGCGAATGTGGGGGGCCGTTGTGGAGATGAGGCAAGCTAATGCCCAGAGTTGCCGAGTGTGTTCCTGGTTAGAGTAGGTACCGAGGCGAGAATTATCGAGTCCGTTTTGACCCTGGTCCACAACCCTGCCGCGTCGGGAATTGAACCCTGGTCCCTGGCCGATTCTCTGCTTACGGATCTGCCGCCTCTAACCAGTGAGCCACACCTCTCCACATGGCTTGGTGTGCATGTGTATTAAATGTGCCCGTCAATAGCTACCCATGTTTGTATAAATAAACGACAAGGGTGTCTACCAGGATTAGGCACGGTAGGGCATCAGACATGTCAGAGCTTCACTAGTGGTGTAAATACATTCCACGTGGATTCATTGCATGCATAGTCGCCTTTTAATGAATATCACGCAAATCGTCATGGTGATAGGTACGTACGGTTTGTCCAGCATGTCCTAGGTGTGTCTATAAATATATATTTTTTAAAAATAATAAAAAACAGTGGCCGGCCCTGGGGATTGGGGTCAAAAAAATATAATTAGGAGACTGGCCCTGGGGGATGGGGTCATCAGGGCCAATAAATTAGAATAAGAAGGGGAACCAAACAGCCCCCCTTCTTAAAAAACTAAAATAAATAAAAGACTGGCATCGTGCCGGAGGCCATGCCCCCTCCATGCAGCACTCTGCAAACGCGCCCCCAACAGGCATCTCCAGTATGCGCCAGGGAGCTGCGCTGCAGCCAGGTGTTCTGAGGCCAAGCCCCTTTTTACACCTCTCTGCAACGCAGCTCTGTGGCGCTTACTGGAGGTACCTAGTGGTCTAGTTTGACCCTAGGGACCCTTAGGATTCAAGGGGACTTAATCTCTCAACTTAGAAAAGCCACAGGGCGCGTTTACACAGTGGTGAAGGGAGGGAACGGGGCCTGAGGTGACGTGTGCAAACACGCACTATGGCACGTTTTAAATTGGGGATATAATTTCCCTTCAATACTGAGGGCCCCTGGGGGCTAACTAGCCCACCAAGTGCTTCCAGTAAGCGCCACTGAGCTGCATTGCAGAGAGGTGGTCCAGGCCGTGCCACTTTTTACACCTCTCTGCAACGCAGCTCTGTGGCACTTACTGGAGGTACCTAGTGGGCTAGTTGGACCCTAGGGACCCTCAGGATTCAAATGAACTTAATCTCCCAACTAAAAATGGACACAGGGCGTGTTTACACAGTGGTGAAGGGAGGGGACGGGGCCTGAGTTAACGTGTGCAAAAACGCCCTGTGGCCTGTTTTAAGAGGTAGTTTTAATCCCCATGCCCTATTATACACTAGGGGCTTACAGAGGAGGTCATGCTAATCACAGGGGGACCCCAACGCATAATGTTCCCTAGTGTATGTAGGTGTTTTCACTGTATTCTAAGTGTCTTTTAACACAGCACTGGCTCTAGGACTGGTTAGTCAGACTCAGTTACCACCAGTATCCGTCTGAAAAAGTTGAGGGTACAGGATGATTTTGCAACAAGGCTTCTTTCTGCTCTTCTTTTTGTTCTTTCTGCACGTTATCCTTCTTCCTGCACTTATCTTCGTATTTGAGGACTTCTGTTGCTTCTTTCTGCACTTCTTTTGTTTCTTTCTGTGCATTTTTTCTTCTTTCTTCACATGTCCTATCTCTGTAGGCATAGTTAGAAATTAGCATTTAAAAAACCTTTGAAATTCACAGAAAAAACCATAGGTTTCAGGCACGTTATAGTTAGGAATTAGCATTTAAAAAACCTCAGAAATTCACTGAAAAAACCATAGGTTTCAGGGGTGTTATAGTTAGCTGGACTTTTCACTTGTACAAAACCATTGAAATTCCCCCGTTATAGTTAGTTCAGCTAACTATAACTCGCGCGCCCGCAATGCACTGCTGATGACGTCACATATTACATCACTCATGACATGGTCAGTGACATCACTCATGACATCACTGATGACATCTCAAATGACATCACTGATGACATCACTGATGACATCATCCTTGTGATAGAGTGGCAGACCTCCTCTCACCCTAATATAACCTTTGATACACACATTCAAAAATAGAGACTAACATTTTCAAAACAATGGACATACCAATACCAGTTACAACAACCTCTTCAGTAATTCTAAGATCCACATACACATCCACTCATTCACCAACAGTCCTATACAGTCACTCATACATGTACTCACTCATCATATGTACTCATACACCTATACATCCTGTTACACAATGCCACTCATCCATAGAGTTACTCACACACATAGTCACTCATGCTAATAAAGAATCAAACATACATTTACTTGCATATACAGTTATACACACACCACCATACTTACTTCTACGGAAACTTACACATACTTAGTCTTTTAAACAATCACTTATAGAAACACATACTTATTCATACAGGAACTCTTTCAATCTCTCACTCTCACATATACTCACATATATTCACCAATAGTCACATATACTAGTTTAAAACATATGTAGTTACTCATAAAGACACTATTGAGACAGTCATTCACTCACTAACACACCCATACACACACTCATCCACCCATACAGTCCTGCACACATGCTGTGTTCAACACATACAAACAGTGAGTCACTCATTCATGCACCTATGCACTACGTAATACCCCCCACCGAACCATGCAGACACTCAGACTGATACTCAAAAAACCAACTAATAACCTATATAGACACCCATGTAGCTACTCACCAACCCATGCAGCCACTTATACACAAAGTGAGAGACTGATACAGATATTTACATATTTAAACATTACTCACTAAGCCATGTATTCACTATGATACACTTAATCAGTCAGTTACACAATCAATTTTTCAAAAACAAATCATCCATTTAGACACTTATATACCCATTTATTCTTCCATCGACCTTGAGATATACATATATAAAACATATTTAATTTTCAGAAAAACACACATTCACTGGATGATGTCATCAGTGATGTCATCAGTGATGTCATTTGAGATGTCATCAGTGATGTCATGAGTGATGTCACTGACCATGTCATGAGTGATGTAATATGTGACGTCATCAGCAGTGCATTGCGGGCGCGCGAGTTATAGTTAGCTGAACTAACTATAACGGGGGAATTTCAATGGTTTTGTACAAGTGAAAAGTCCAGCTAACTATAACACCCCTGAAACCTATGGTTTTTTCAGTGAATATATATATGTATATATATATGTATATATATGTATATATATATATATATATATATATATATATATATATATATATATATATATATATATATATATATATATATATATATATATATATATATATATATGTCCCAATTGTGTGGCCACTAGCTTGGAGTGCACTCAAAGAACAAAGCAGGACCCCTTTTCATTTCAAAAGAGGTCCTTTATTTAGTTGCAAAAACCGGCTTTCATTTCAGAGCGTTTAACAAGGTCCTACGCGTTTCAAGGCTCCTGCCTCTTGATCACGGACCGGCTGGTTTCTGGCAGAGATTACGTCTTCTTGACAAGCCCCACATTTAAATAATTACCTGCCCCCAGGTGGGCTGGCTCTGGTGCTAAGTTCAAGGGTATCATGGGAGTTGTATTTTATCCAAAGTTACCGCCATGTAAGCTTGCTTGTAGTTTGCCCTCCAGTGGATGTTACTGAAAGGAATCCGGTTTGAATTTAAGCAGAACTTTGTCTTTCTGCATATAGCGCGATTCCAGTATCACGCTGCAGTCCATTAATTTCCATGGCGGTGCAGCTCCACGACCGAGGCTGGCCGTATTAAATGTCCCAATTGTGTTGCCACTAGCTTGGAGTGCACTCAAAGAACAAAGCAGGACCCCTTGCCATTTCAAAAGAGGTCCTTTATTTAGTTGCAAAAACCGGCTTTCATTTCAGAGCGTTTAACAAGGTCCTACGCGTTTCAAGGCTCCTGCCTCTTGATCACGGACCGGCTGGTTTCTGGCAGAGATTACGTCTTCTTGACAAGCCCCACATTTAAATAATTACCTGCCCCCAGGTGGGCTGGCTCTGGTGCTAAGTTCAAGGGTATCATGG
This sequence comes from Triturus cristatus, assembly GCF_964204655.1. Classification (NCBI taxonomy): domain Eukaryota; kingdom Metazoa; phylum Chordata; class Amphibia; order Caudata; family Salamandridae; genus Triturus; species Triturus cristatus. The sequence continues at coordinate 1,450,036,402 of NC_140589.1, forward strand.
GAGTTGTATTTTATCCAAAGTTACCGCCATGTAAGCTTGCTTGTAGTTTGCCCTCCAGTGGATGTTACTGAAAGGAATCCGGTTTGAATTTAAGCAGAACTTTGTCTTTCTGCATATAGCGCGATTCCAGTATCACGCTGCAGTCCATTAATTTCCATGGCGGTGCAGCTCCACGACCGAGGCTGGCCGTATTAAATGTCCCAATTGTGTTGCCACTAGCTTGGAGTGCACTCAAAGAACAAAGCAGGACCCCTTGCCATTTCAAAAGAGGTCCTTTATTTAGTTGCAAAAACCGGCTTTCATTTCAGAGCGTTTAGCAAGGTCCTACGCGTTTCAAGGCTCCTGCCTCTTGATCACGGACCGGCTGGTTTCTGGCAGAGATTACGTCTTCTTGACAAGCCCCACATTTAAATAATTACCTGCCCCCAGGTGGGCTGGCTCTGGTGCTAAGTTCAAGGGTATCATGGGAGTTGTATTTTATCCAAAGTTACCGCCATGTAAGCTTGCTTGTAGTTTGCCCTCCAGTGGATGTTACTGAAAGGAATCCGGTTTGAATTTAAGCAGAACTTTGTCTTTCTGCATATAGCGCGATTCCAGTATCACGCTGCAGTCCATTAATTTCCATGGCGGTGCAGCTCCACGACCGAGGCTGGCCGTATTAAATGTCCCAATTGTGTTGCCACTAGCTTGGAGTGCACTCAAAGAACAAAGCAGGACCCCATGCCATTTCAAAAGAGGTCCTTTATTTAGTTGCAAAAACCGGCTTTCATTTCAGAGCGTTTAACAAGGTCCTACGCGTTACAAGGCTCCTGCCTCTTGATCACGGACCGGCTGGTTTCTGGCAGAGATTACGTCTTCTTGACAAGCCCCACATTTAAATAATTACCTGCCCCCAGGTGGGCTGGCTCTGGTGCTAAGTTCAAGGGTATCATGGGAGTTGTATTTTATCCAAAGTTACCGCCATGTAAGCTTGCTTGTAGTTTGCCCTCCAGTGGATGTTACTGAAAGGAATCCGGTTTGAATTTAAGCAGAACTTTGTCTTTCTGCATATAGCGCGATTCCAGTATCACGCTGCAGTCCATTAATTTCCATGGCGGTGCAGCTCCACGACCAAGGCTGGCCGTATTAAATGTCCCAATTGTGTTGCCACTAGCTTGGAGTGCACTCAAAGAACAAAGCAGGACCCCTTGCCATTTCAAAAGAGGTCCTTTATTTAGTTGCAAAAACCGGCTTTCATTTCAGAGCGTTTAACAAGGTCCTACGCGTTTCAAGGCTCCTGCCTCTTGATCACGGACCGGCTGGTTTCTGGCAGAGATTACGTCTTCTTGACAAGCCCCACATTTAAATAATTACCTGCCCCCAGGTGGGCTGGCTCTGGTGCTAAGTTCAAGGGTATCATGGGAGTTTTATTTTATCCAAAGTTACCGCCATGTAAGCTTGCTTGTAGTTTGCCCTCCAGTGGATGTTACTGAAAGGAATCCGGTTTGAATTTAAGCAGAACTTTGTCTTTCTGCATATAGCGCGATTCCAGTATCACGCTGCAGTCCATTAATTTCCATGGCGGTGCAGCTCCACGACCGAGGCTGGCCGTATTAAATGTCCCAATTGTGTTGCCACTAGCTTGGAGTGCACTCAAAGAACAAAGCAGGACCCCTTGCCATTTCAAAAGAGGTCCTTTATTTAGTTGCAAAAACCGGCTTTCATTTCAGAGCGTTTAACAAGGTCCTACGCGTTTCAAGGCTCCTGCCTCTTGATCACGGACCGGCTGGTTTCTGGCAGAGATTACGTCTTCTTGACAAGCCCCACATTTAAATAATTACCTGCCCCCAGGTGGGCTGGCTCTGGTGCTAAGTTCAAGGGTATCATGGGAGTTGTATTTTATCCAAAGTTACCGCCATGTAAGCTTGCTTGTAGTTTGCCCTCCAGTGGATGTTACTGAAAGGAATCCGGTTTGAATTTAAGCAGAACTTTGTCTTTCTGCATATAGCGCGATTCCAGTATCACGCTGCAGTCCATTAATTTCCATGGCGGTGCAGCTCCACGACCGAGGCTGGCCGTATTAAATGTCCCAATTGTGTTGCCACTAGCTTGAAGTGCACTCAAAGAACAAAGCAGGACCCCTTGCCATTTCAAAAGAGGTCCTTTATTTAGTTGCAAAAACCGGCTTTCATTTCAGAGCGTTTAACAAGGTCCTACGCGTTTCAAGGCTCCTGCCTCTTGATCACGGACCGGCTGGTTTCTGGCAGAGATTACGTCTTCTTGACAAGCCCCACATTTAAATAATTACCTGCCCCCAGGTGGGCTGGCTCTGGTGCTAAGTTCAAGGGTATCATGGGAGTTGTATTTTATCCAAAGTTACCGCCATGTAAGCTTGCTTGTAGTTTGCCCTCCAGTGGATGTTACTGAAAGGAATCCGGTTTGAATTTAAGCAGAACTTTGTCTTTCTGCATATAGCGCGATTCCAGTATCACGCTGCAGTCCATTAATTTCCATGGCGGTGCAGCTCCACGACCGAGGCTGGCCGTATTAAATGTCCCAATTGTGTTGCCACTAGCTTGGAGTGCACTCAAAGAACAAAGCAGGACCCCTTGCCATTTCAAAAGAGGTCCTTTATTTAGTTGCAAAAACCGGCTTTCATTTCAGAGCGTTTAACAAGGTCCTACGCGTTTCAAGGCTCCTGCCTCTTGATCACGGACCGGCTGGTTTCTGGCAGAGATTACGTCTTCTTGACAAGCCCCACATTTAAATAATTACCTGCCCCCAGGTGGGCTGGCTCTGGTGCTAAGTTCAAGGGTATCATGGGAGTTGTATTTTATCCAAAGTTACCGCCATGTAAGCTTGCTTGTAGTTTGCCCTCCAGTGGATGTTACTGAAAGGAATCCGGTTTGAATTTAAGCAGAACTTTGTCTTTCTGCATATAGCGCGATTCCAGTATCACGCTGCAGTCCATTAATTTCCATGGCGGTGCAGCTCCACGACCGAGGCTGGCCGTATTAAATGTCCCAATTGTGTTGCCACTAGCTTGGAGTGCACTCAAAGAACAAAGCAGGACCCCTTGCCATTTCAAAAGAGGTCCTTTATTTAGTTGCAAAAACCGGCTTTCATTTCAGAGCGTTTAACAAGGTCCTACGCGTTTCAAGGCTCCTGCCTCTTGATCACGGACCGGCTGGTTTCTGGCAGAGATTACGTCTTCTTGACAAGCCCCACATTTAAATAATTACCTGCCCCCAGGTGGGCTGGCTCTGGTGCTAAGTTCAAGGGTATCATGGGAGTTGTATTTTATCCAAAGTTACCGCCATGTAAGCTTGCTTGTAGTTTGCCCTCCAGTGGATGTTACTGAAAGGAATCCGGTTTGAATTTAAGCAGAACTTTGTCTTTCTGCATATAGCGCGATTCCAGTATCACGCTGCAGTCCATTAATTTCCATGGCGGTGCAGCTCCACGACCGAGGCTGGCCGTATTAAATGTCCCAATTGTGTTGCCACTAGCTTGGAGTGCACTCAAAGAACAAAGCAGGACCCCTTGCCATTTCAAAAGAGGTCCTTTATTTAGTTGCAAAAACCGGCTTTCATTTCAGAGCGTTTAACAAGGTCCTACGCGTTTCAAGGCTCCTGCCTCTTGATCACGGACCGGCTGGTTTCTGGCAGAGATTACGTCTTCTTGACAAGCCCCACATTTAAATAATTACCTGCCCCCAGGTGGGCTGGCTCTGGTGCTAAGTTCAAGGGTATCATGGGAGTTGTATTTTATCCAAAGTTACCGCCATGTAAGCTTGCTTGTAGTTTGCCCTCCAGTGGATGTTACTGAAAGGAATCCGGTTTGAATTTAAGCAGAACTTTGTCTTTCTGCATATAGCGCGATTCCAGTATCACGCTGCAGTCCATTAATTTCCATGGCGGTGCAGCTCCACGACCGAGGCTGGCCGTATTAAATGTCCCAATTGTGTTGCCACTAGCTTGGAGTGCACTCAAAGAACAAAGCAGGACCCCTTGCCATTTCAAAAGAGGTCCTTTATTTAGTTGCAAAAACCGGCTTTCATTTCAGAGCGTTTAACAAGGTCCTACGCGTTTCAAGGCTCCTGCCTCTTGATCACGGACCGGCTGGTTTCTGGCAGAGATTACGTCTTCTTGATAAGCCCCACATTTAAATAATTACCTGCCCCCAGGTGGGCTGGCTCTGGTGCTAAGTTCAAGGGTATCATGGGAGTTGTATTTTATCCAAAGTTACCGCCATGTAAGCTTGCTTGTAGTTTGCCCTCCAGTGGATGTTACTGAAAGGAATCCGGTTTGAATTTAAGCAGAACTTTGTCTTTCTGCATATAGCGCGATTCCAGTATCACGCTGCAGTCCATTAATTTCCATGGCGGTGCAGCTCCACGACCGAGGCTGGCCGTATTAAATGTCCCAATTGTGTTGCCACTAGCTTGGAGTGCACTCAAAGAACAAAGCAGGACCCCTTGCCATTTCAAAAGAGGTCCTTTATTTAGTTGCAAAAACCGGCTTTCATTTCAGAGCGTTTAACAAGGTCCTACGCGTTTCAAGGCTCCTGCCTCTTGATCACGGACCGGCTGGTTTCTGGCAGAGATTACGTCTTCTTGACAAGCCCCACATTTAAATAATTACCTGCCTCCAGGTGGGCTGGCTCTGGTGCTAAGTTCAAGGGTATCATGGGAGTTGTATTTTATCCAAAGTTACCGCCATGTAAGCTTGCTTGTAGTTTGCCCTCCAGTGGATGTTACTGAAAGGAATCCGGTTTGAATTTAAGCAGAACTTTGTCTTTCTGCATATAGCGCGATTCCAGTATCACGCTGCAGTCCATTAATTTCCATGGCGGTGCAGCTCCACGACCGAGGCTGGCCGTATTAAATGTCCCAATTGTGTTGCCACTAGCTTGGAGTGCACTCAAAGAACAAAGCAGGACCCATTGCCATTTCAAAAGAGGTCCTTTATTTAGTTGCAAAAACCGGCTTTCATTTCAGAGCGTTTAACAAGGTCCTACGCGTTTCAAGGCTCCTGCCTCTTGATCACGGACCGGCTGGTTTCTGGCAGAGATTACGTCTTCTTGATAAGCCCCACATTTAAATAATTACCTGCCCCCAGGTGGGCTGGCTCTGGTGCTAAGTTCAAGGGTATCATGGGAGTTGTATTTTATCCAAAGTTACCGCCATGTAAGCTTGCTTGTAGTTTGCCCTCCAGTGGATGTTACTGAAAGGAATCCGGTTTGAATTTAAGCAGAACTTTGTCTTTCTGCATATAGCGCGATTCCAGTATCACGCTGCAGTCCATTAATTTCCATGGCGGTGCAGCTCCACGACCGAGGCTGGCCGTATTAAATGTCCCAATTGTGTTGCCACTAGCTTGGAGTGCACTCAAAGAACAAAGCAGGACCCCTTGCCATTTCAAAAGAGGTCCTTTATTTAGTTGCAAAAACCGGCTTTCATTTCAGAGCGTTTAACAAGGTCCTACGCGTTTCAAGGCTCCTGCCTCTTGATCACGGACCGGCTGGTTTCTGGCAGAGATTACGTCTTCTTGACAAGCCCCACATTTAAATAATTACCTGCCTCCAGGTGGGCTGGCTCTGGTGCTAAGTTCAAGGGTATCATGGGAGTTGTATTTTATCCAAAGTTACCGCCATGTAAGCTTGCTTGTAGTTTGCCCTCCAGTGGATGTTACTGAAAGGAATCCGGTTTGAATTTAAGCAGAACTTTGTCTTTCTGCATATAGCGCGATTCCAGTATCACGCTGCAGTCCATTAATTTCCATGGCGGTGCAGCTCCACGACCGAGGCTGGCCGTATTAAATGTCCCAATTGTGTTGCCACTAGCTTGGAGTGCACTCAAAGAACAAAGCAGGACCCATTGCCATTTCAAAAGAGGTCCTTTATTTAGTTGCAAAAATCGGCTTTCATTTCAGAGCGTTTAACAAGTTCCTACGCGTTTCAAGGCTCCTGCCTCTTGATCACGGACCGGCTGGTTTCTGGCAGAGATTACGTCTTCTTGACAAGCCCCACATTTAAATAATTACCTGCCCCCAGGTGGGCTGGCTCTGGTGCTAAGTTCAAGGGTATCATGGGAGTTGTATTTTATCCAAAGTTACCGCCATGTAAGCTTGCTTGTAGTTTGCCCTCCAGTGGATGTTACTGAAAGGAATCCGGTTTGAATTTACGCAGAACTTTGTCTTTCTGCATATAGCGCGATTCCAGTATCACGCTGCAGTCCATTAATTTCCATGGCGGTGCAGCTCCACGACCGAGGCTGGCCGTATTAAATGTCCCAATTGTGTTGCCACTAGCTTGGAGTGCACTCAAAGAACAAAGCAGGACCCCTTGCCATTTCAAAAGAGGTCCTTTATTTAGTTGCAAAAACCGGCTTTCATTTCAGAGCGTTTAACAAGGTCCTACGCGTTTCAAGGCTCCTGCCTCTTGATCACGGACCGGCTGGTTTCTGGCAGAGATTACGTCTTCTTGACAAGCCCCACATTTAAATAATTACCTGCCCCCAGGTGGGCTGGCTCACAATTGGGACATTTAATACGGCCAGCCTCGGTCGTGGAGCTGCACCGCCATGGAAATTAATGGACTGCAGCGTGATACTGGAATCGCGCTATATGCAGAAAGACAAAGTTCTGCTTAAATTCAACCGGATTCCTTTCAGTAACATCCACTGGAGGGCAAACTACAAGCAAGCTTACATGGCGGTAACTTTGGATAAAATACAACTCCCATGATACCCTTGAACTTAGCACCAGAGCCAGCCCACCTGGGGGCAGGTAATTATTTAAATGTGGGGCTTGTCAAGAAGACGTAATCTCTGCCAGAAACCAGCCGGTCCGTGATCAAGAGGCAGGAGCCTTGAAACGCGTAGGACCTTGTTAAACGCTCTGAAATGAAAGCCGGTTTTTGCAACTAAATAAAGGACCTCTTTTGAAATGGCAAGGGGTCCTGCTTTGTTCTTTGAGTGCACTCCAAGCTAGTGGCAACACAATTGGGACGTTTAATACGGCCAGCCTCGGTCGTGGAGCTGCACCGCCATGGAAATTAATGGACTGCAGCGTGATACTGGAATCGCGCTATATGCAGAAAGACAAAGTTCTGCTTAAATTCAAACCGGATTCCTTTCAGTAACATCCACTGGAGGGCAAACTACAAGCAAGCTTACATGGCGGTAACTTTGGATAAAATCCAAACTCCCATGATACCCTTGAACTTAGCACCAGAGCCAGCCCACCTGGGGGCAGGTAATTATTTAAATGTGGGGCTTGTCAAGAAGACGTAATCTCTGCCAGAAACCAGCCGGTCCGTGATCAAGAGGCAGGAGCCTTGAAACGCGTAGGACCTTGTTAAACGCTCTGAAATGAAAGCCGGTTTTTGCAACTAAATAAAGGACCTCTTTTGAAATGGCAAGGGGTCCTGCTTTGTTCTTTGAGTGCACTCCAAGCTAGTGGCAACACAATTGGGACATTTAATACGGCCAGCCTCGGTCGTGGAGCTGCACCGCCATGGAAATTAATGGACTGCAGCGTGATACTGGAATCGCGCTATATGCAGAAAGACAAAGTTCTGCTTAAATTCAAACCGGATTCCTTTCAGTAACATCCACTGGAGGGCAAACTACAAGCAAGCTTACAGGGCGGTAACTTTGGATAAAATACAACTCCCATGATACCCTTGAACTTAGCACCAGAGCCAGCCCACCTGGGGGCAGGTAATTATTTAAATGTGGGGCTTGTCAAGAAGACGTAATCTCTGCCAGAAACCAGCCGGTCCGTGATCAAGAGGCAGGAGCCTTGAAACGCGTAGGACCTTGTTAAACGCTCTGAAATGAAAGCCGGTTTTTGCAACTAAATAAAGGACCTCTTTTGAAATGGCAAGGGGTCCTGCTTTGTTCTTTGAGTGCACTCCAAGCTAGTGGCAACACAATTGGGACATTTAATACGGCAAGCCTCGGTCGTGGAGCTGCACCGCCATGGAAATTAATGGACTGCAGCGTGATACTGGAATCGCGCTATATGCAGAAAGACAAAGTTCTGCTTAAATTCAAACCGGATTCCTTTCAGTAACATCCACTGGAGGGCAAACTACAAGCAAGCTTACATGGCGGTAACTTTGGATAAAATACAACTCCCATGATACCCTTGAACTTAGCACCAGAGCCAGCCCACCTGGGGGCAGGTAATTATTTAAATGTGGGGCTTGTCAAGAAGACGTAATCTCTGCCAGAAACCAGCCGGTCCGTGATCAAGAGGCAGGAGCCTTGAAACGCGTAGGACCTTGTTAAACGCTCTGAAATGAAAGCCGGTTTTTGCAACTAAATAAAGGACCTCTTTTGAAATGGCAAGGGGTCCTGCTTTGTTCTTTGAGTGCACTCCAAGCTAGTGGCAACACAATTGGGACATATATATATATATATATATATATATATATATATATATATATATATATATATATATATATATATATATATATATATATATAAATGCTCAGCCCCCAAAAAGACTGCTAAAGGAGACGGCCTCCAGTGGAACGGCTAAAATCTTTATTCTAAATCAAAAGATGGCGTGTAGAGAAACAAATGTCTACGCATTTCCGCTGTTTTTTGGTCCCAACAGCAAAAATAAATAAAGTTTTACAAATAATAAACATAGAAAGTGGCTCCGCTATCTGTTTAGACAATTGTAGTAAAATGTCAGCCATCTTATAACAAATAGTTGAAACAAGTTTTGTTGCACAAATGAGTTCACAAATATATGCATTTGAGCAAGCTTACAGAAAACAGAGTTCATAATGAAATGTGTCAATTTTCAAATGTTATCAACACCTGTGTGGATTTATAGATGTGCAAAAAATACAAAACTAGCAAAAGAACAATAGAGCCCCATTAGGCTTGGTCCGAATCACTTAACTAATATAAGTAACATTATAATCATTAAACAGCCCCATTGGGCACATCAATATACCATGTGAATGAAAAAGAAAGAGCAGCCTCCAACATCTCAAAATTATTTAGGTCATTTGGCAGGTGGAGAGAAAACCAAAATAGATCACCATATTGGTGAATATTGCCCCATTGGGCCTACATTCCTCAGAGCTAAAGAATTAAGGCGTTAAATGATACCATGTTAAATAAAGGAAAAATTACAAAAAAGAGAAGGAAAAAGAAAATTATGTAAAGATATCTTAGCTCTCTTGTATTCTCCTCAGGGAGCTCATCTTGAACAACGTAAAATAGAGATGAACAGATATAATGTTATTGTCTTGCCGTAAGGATTGTAAACACAATTAAAACAATTAAAATCAGGTTGAATTTGAATGAGAAATAGTAAAGACAAGATAAATGGGAAACTTAAATAACTCTTGGTTGCAGTGGGGGAATATTGTGTGATAAATACAGATACAGATTTAGAGAAAGGTATACATCTCCTCATCAATATTAATGCCATTTGGCTCTTTGGTACCCATCCTAAGGTGTACCTACACTCTAATTATCTGAGCTCTTTTTCCCTGTCTCCTCCTCTAATGGATTTATCCACCTGATCTAGAACACTGTATGTTAGCATAGAGGAATCACTGTTATGGTGCTCCATAAAGTGCCTGGACACTGGATATGTAGTGTCTGTATACTTAACTGCACGTAATTGCTGCAAGATACACTTGTGAGCTTCTAGCTTGGTGCTCCCAATGTATCCCTTGGAGCATGGGCATTCCAAAAGGTTAACCACAAATTACGATTTACAATTCAGTGGTTTTGAGATAATTAACCGCTCTCCAAAATAAGTTTTAATCTCTGTTATATTCTTACCCTTTTGGCATGCCTTGCACTTGGCACATTTTTTAAAACCATTGCTAGGTTTAAGACACTTTTGCTGTGTTTCAATTCATGTTTTCACCAGTTTATTGCCCAATGTAGGTGGTCTACGATGTTATGTTATGTTATGTTATTCAGAATTTATTAAGCGCACGGGCACCCAGAGGTTTCTTGGCGCTGATAGAGAGGAAAGAGTGAGAAACAGTTAACCTATCTCAGAGCTTGCTTGAATAACCAGGTCTTCAAGGCTCCCCGAAACTCCATAAGATTGGTGCATTTCCTGAGCAACAGTGGGAAAGAATTCCACACCTTTGGGGCAAGAAAAGCAAATCGACACCCACCTTGACGCTTCAGTTTGAAGGAGGGTAAAGTAAGGAGGGACTGATGAGCAGAGCGAAGATTGCGAGCAGGCTCATGTTTGCATATTAAGTTATTAATGAACATGGGACTTTTCCTGTGAAGCGCCTTAAAGGCCAAGCAACCTGCTTTAAATATTACCCGTTGGGCTATGGGTAGCCAGTGAAGAGTGGCCAACAATGGTTTCGCCGAGCTCCTACCGCGGGTCTTAAAGATTAATCTGGCCGCTTGATTTTGCACTGTCTGCAAGCGTTTCAGCAAGAACAAGGGGAGACCTAAATAAATAGAATTAAAGAAGTCTAATCGGGATAGGACCAAGGCGAGTACCACATGAATTAGGGCAGAGTGAGTAAGTAGATGAGCAATTTTTCTGATTTTGCGCAATTGATGAAAACTGGACGAGATCACCGCTCCTACCTGGCTATTCAGGGAGAGATCAGAGTTAATGGTAATCCCGAGGCTTTTCACCGAAGAAGAGGGAGAGGGAGGGGAACCCATTGTTGACGGCCAGAAGTGAGGGCCCCAGCTGATCGAACTTCTGCCCGGGAGTACCAGCTTGGTCTTCCCGGGATTAAGTTTTAAATGATTCAACTCCATCCACCGTTGGATATGTAACATAGTTGCCTGAAATTCCACGGCGGAGTCAGTAGAGTCCAATGGGAAAATTAACTACAGGTCGTCAGCATAGTTATAAATCGTGACCCTCCTGCCTTTTAAGGAATGTAGGAGAGGTTTAAGATATAGGTTGAATAGAAGGGGGGATTGTGACGAACCTTGCGGGACACCACAGGTGGTAGATATCTTGGGCGCTATAAAGTTCCCAAGTTTAACTGCCTGAGTTCGATTGCTCAGGAATGACTTCACCCAACCGACGGCCGATCCTCGTAGACCAGCTTGTTCGGCACGGTGTAATAAGATGGTATGATCCACCGTGTCGAACACCGCCGACAGGTCCAAAAGCACCAAGGCCTGATGTATACCTCTGTCGGCGTTGGATCTCATTGTGTCCAGAACTGCGATATGCTATATTGGGCCTGGTGGTGACATCTCCTCCTATAATAAGATCCCTTCTTATCAGGTGCCAATGTCTGTTGATGGCCTTTCTCAGATCTTTGTGTTGTGGATTGTATGTAGTAATTAATCTGTTTACCTGCACATCCATTGTATTGGATTTGTCCTGTCTGAATAATAGGTCTGTTCTTCTAACTTCGCTAGCCTTGTTTCTTGCCAACTCTAAGACTGGTCATTGGTACCCTCTTTTCTTAAGTCTGTCACATATCTCCTTTTCGGCTAGCTCATATTGTTCAGTAGAGCCACATATCCATTTGGCACTGAGTAGTTCCCCATAGGGTTTTCTGTTCTTAAGTGAGTGGGGATACAAGGTATTGGCATGTAGCGTGGTTTTGCCCGCTGAAGGTTTGCAAAAGACAGATGTAGTGAGACAAGAATCCTTAACTGCAAACTTAACATCTAGGAAATCAATTTCAGTGTTGCTCGTTCAGCTACTAAATGTTAAGTTCAACTTGTTTGAGTTGATGCATTTCACAAATGAATCCATTGATTTAGTGTCACTTTTCCATAAAATGAAATCTATGCAACATAACCACATAACAATATGTGATGACCATTTATCCATATCTGGACCATATAGCACCTGCTCCTCCCACCAGCCCATATGCAAATTCGCATAGCTGGGGGCGAAGCAGGTACCCATTGCTGTTCCTTGTTGCTGTGTACATAAGATGTTGTTAAGCAGAAAAATGTTACATTACAGACACCACTTGATCATTTGTAACAACATGACATTGTGCTCAGAAAACTCTTGTGGTCTGAAACTTAAAAAATGTACAACCACTTTCAATCCATCCTCATTACGGATCCTGGTATATAGAGAATTAACGTCCAAACACACCATGAGAAAATCTGCCTCCTAATGAATGTCAAAGTTTGAGGAAATCTGTGGTATCTTGTATATAGGAGGGTAGATCTCTAACCATAGGTTGCAAAAATAGTCAACATACTTTGAAACATTCTCCAAAAGACTGTCTAAAGGTGAAATAATTGGTCTTCCAGGTGGACATTACCTGTTCTTGTGCACCTTCGGTAGTACGTACAGAATTGGAACTCTAGGGTCCTAACAATAACTACTCACTGGCAACCGCCAGTAGGTAATGTATATATATATATATTCACTGAAAAAACCATAGGTTTCACACATGTTATAGTTAGCTGTACATTTTACTGATAAAAAACCAATGAAATTCCCCCGTTATAGTTACTGTAGGCAACTATAACTCACGCGACCGCAATCCTCTGCTGATGCTAATACTGTATTTAGACACTTATTTGCCCATGTCTTCTTCCATTAAATTTTAGCTATACATATATTACAAATATTTTTTTTTCATAAAGACACATATGTCATCAGCAGAGGATTACGGTCGCGTGAGTTATAGTTGCCTACAGTAACTATAACGGGGGAATTTCATTGGTTTTTTATCAGTAAAATGTACAGCTAACTATAACATGTGTGAAACCTATGGTTTTTTCAGTGAATTTGCAAGGTTTTTTAAATGCTAATTCCTAACTATAACGTGTGTGAAACCTATGGTTTTTTCAGTGAATTTGTACGGTTTTTTAAATGCTAACTTACTTTGCGCCATTCGTGGCGTGCGCGCCCACTTAACGCAGTTTGTTCCCACATTATGCGAGATGGGCCATGTACGCACGATGCGCTTCGCGCACCGTGCGCACATGGGGGACATATTATGCGCATCGTTGTGAAATGTTTTGTTTATTAATTTCAATTATTGCATAAGCCATGCACAAATGGTGCCCTTCGGGCAACATTTGCACATGGGGTGGGGAGAGTGTGGATACTTTTTTTTTTAAAAAACATTTTTTACCGTACGCGTACGGTAAGCGTAATCGGCGATTTTTCGAAAAAAAAAAAACATTTTTTTTTTGGCCTTGTGGGTTGTTTGGGGGCCCGTATATCATTGCTGGGTGATTATTATTTCAATATACTGCCCCTTTACCCATTTTTGGGCTTCATTTATGCTGCCCTACTCAGAGTGCGAGAGAGAAAATGGCGGCCGCCGCTTCCTGGTTTCGGCCGATTCGAATGTTTACTAAGATCTAAGAGCCAATCAGAATCGCGCTCGCGCACGTCACCGTACGCGTATGGTAAGCGCACCGTAAGCGCACCGTAAGCTGGCTCAGATATATATATTGATTTAAAGGCTATTTTCGCAGAATTTACTGAACAGATTTATACCAAACCTACAAAAGGCACTTCCTTGACCTGAGGACTACCTCTCTGCCAAATTTCAAGTAATTCTGTTCAGCCGTTCGGGCTGTAGCTGTGTCTAAAGGTCCTATGGAAAAATGCATGGGAAAAACGCGTTTTGGGACCCCCCTTTTATCTCAGCCCCCGCTTGAAGAAACCCCCCGAGACTTTCAGGGTAGGAGCGGAGCGCCCCACCTATTTTAAAAAATTCGCGAGGATTCGTCAACCGGCGCAAAAGTTATTCAAAATAGAATGTTGCGGATTTCCTATGGAAACGTGGTCCTAACTATAACTACCTACTGGCGACCGCCAGTAGGTAATATATATATATATATATATATATATATATATATCGCTGCTACAAAGTACAAGAGTACAGCACTCGCTGGAAAATTATAACCCGGTTTTATTGGGTAAGATAAACACAAAAAGTCGCGTTTCGGCGACTGCCTTTCTCAATTATATATATATATCGGCCATTGTAGTTAGTTCAGCTAACTATAACTCGCGCACCCGCAATGCACTGCTCATGACATCACATATTACATCATTCATGACATGGTCAGTGACATCACTGATGACATCACTGATGACATCTCAAATGACATCACTGATGACATCATCCAGTGACTGTGTGTTTCTGTAAAGGTTAAATATCTTTTATATATATTCCAAGGTGTATTGAAGAATGAGTGGGTGTATAAGTGTCTGGATGGAGGATTTAGTAGGTGTGTGACTGACTGTATAAGTGAGTGATTAAACGTGTCTTACCGAATGCATGGGTTAGTGACTAAACTGTGTGAATGTCTGTATCAGTCTGTCAGTTGGTGTGTAAGAGGCTGCATGGGTTGGTGAGAAGCTACATGAGTATCTATATGGGTTATTGATTGGTTGTCTGAGTATCTGTATGGGTGCCTGAGTGTCTGTGTGGGTGGGTGAGGGGTATGCGACTCTGTGCATAGATGTGTGAGTGTGTGATTCACTGGGTGTATGGGTTCAAGAGTGTATCTGTAAAGGGCTATATGGGTGAGTGAATGTGTGTATGGGTGTGTTGGTGAGTGAATGGATGTCTCAGTGGTACATGTGTGAGTAACTACATATGTGAAAGGCATTATATGTGAGTGTTGCAGTATATAGATTACTATATGTGAGAGTAAGTGATTGTGAGAGTGGCTGTATGGATGAGTGTGTGCTTTTATCAGGGATTGTATAAGAAAGTAAGTATGTGTTCATATCTTATGAATAAGTGAGGTGTTGTGTGTATAACTGTATAGGTGAGTAAATGGGAGTGTGACTAATTCTTTGCATGACTGACTAGGGGTTTTAGTAACTATATGGATAACTGGCGGTGTGTGTGTCTGTCTAGGTGTATGAGTACATATGATAGTGCTGTATTGATGATTGACTGCATGTATGAGTGACTGTATGGGTGGAGGAGTGTATGTGTGTGTAGACCTAGGAGTGGGTATGTAGTAACTGGTATTGGTGTGTCTATGGTTTCGAAAATGGTAGTCTGTATTTTAGAGTGGGTATATCAAAGGTTATATTAGGGTATGAGGAGGTGCATCAGATTATCACATGGATGATGTCATCAGTGATGTCATTTGAGATGTCATCAGTGATGTCATTAGTGATGTCACTGACCATGTCATGAATGATGTAATATGTGATATCATCAGCAGTGCATTGCAGGGGTGCGAGTTATAGTTAGCTCAACTAAATATAATGGCCAAATTTCTCTGGTTTTGTATGAGTGTAATATCCAGCTAACTATAACGTCCCTGAAACCTGTGGTTCATTTCAGTGAATTTCTAAGGTTTTTAAATGCTAATTTCAACTATAACATCCCTGAAACCTATGGTTTTTTCAGTTAATTTCAAAGGTTTTTTAAAAGCTAATTTCTAACTATAACTTCCCTCAAAGCTATGGTTTTGTTAGTGAATTTCTAAGGTTTTTTTAAAATGCTAATTCCTAACTATAATGTCCCTGAAACCTATGTTTTTTTCAGTGAATTTCAAAGGTTTTTTAAATGCTAATTTCTAACTGTGCCTACAGAGGTAGGGCATGTGAGGAAGGAGGAAGAAAAGTGCAGAAAAAAGCAAGAGAAATGCAGAAAGGGGCAACAGAAGTCCAGAAAGACAAAGAAAGGTGCAGAAAGAAGCAAGAGATATGCAGAAAGAACCAACAGAGGTGCAGAAAGAGGCCTTGCTGCCAAGTAGTCTTGTGCCCTCAACTTTTTGCTGACTGGTACTGGTCGTAACTGACTAAACAGGCCCAGACACAGTGCTATGCTGAAAGACACTTAGAATACAATGAAAACACCTACGTACACTAGGGTATACTATGGGTTGGGGGTATCCCTGTGATTGGCATGACCTCCCAGTCCGGCCCTAGTACATAATAGGGCAGGGGGATCAAAACTACCTCTAAGTCAGAGGTGCAGAAAGAGGCAAGAGAAGTGCCAAAACAGGTAAGAGAGGTACAGAAAGAAGCTAGTGAAGTACAGAAAGAGGCAAGAGAGTAGCACAAAGAGGCAACAGATGAGCAGAAAGAGGCAGGAAGGGTGCAGAAAAAAGGAAGAGCAGTGCAAATAGAGGCAAAAGAATTGTTGAAAGAAGCAACAGAGGTATAGAAAGAAGCAAGAGAAGTGCAGAAAGAGGCAAGTGAGGTGCAGAAAGATGCAAAAGCAGTGCAGAAAGAACCAACGGAGGTAAGAAGGGTGCAGAAAAAGGTAGGAGAGGTGCAAAAGAGGCAAGAGAGGTACAGAAAGAGTCAGGGGGATGCAAAAAGAAGGAAGAGAAGTGCAGAAAGAAGCAACAGAGGTGCTGCAAGAGGCACGCAGGGTGCAGAAAGAGCAAGAGAAGTGCAGAAAGAACCAACAGAGGTACAGAAAGAGGCAAGAGAGGTGCGGAAATAGGCAGGAAAGATACAGAAAGAGGGAACATGGGTGCAGAAAGAGGCAAGAGAGGTGCAGAAAGAGAAAAGAGGGGTGCAGAAAGAGGCAAGAGTGGTGCAGAAAGAAGCAAGAGCAGTTCAGAATGAACAAAACGAGGTGCAGAAAGAGGCAAGAGGAGTGCAGAAAGAGGTAGGAGTGGTGCACAAAGAGGCAAGAGAGGTACAGAAAGAGGCAGGAGGGATGTAGAAAGAAGGAAGAGAAGTGCATAAAGAGGCAAGAAAATTGCTGAAAGAAGCAACAGAGGTGTAGAAAGAAGCAAGAGAAGTGCAGAAAGAGGCAAGTGAGGTACCATAGGAAGCAAGAGCAGTGCAGAAAGAACCAACAGGGGTGCAAAAAGAGACAAGGGGGTGCAGAAAAAGGTAGACGTGGTGCAGAAAGAGGTAGGAGAGGTGCAGAAAGAGTCAGGGGGTGCAGAAAGAAGGAAGAGAAGTGCATAAAGAGGCAAGAGAATTGCTGAAAGAAGAAACAGAGCTGTAGAAAGAAGCAAGAGAAGTGCAGAAAGAGGCAAGTGAGGTACAAAAAAAAGTAAGAGCAGTGCAGAAAGAACCAACAGAGGTGCAAAAAGAGGCAAGGGGGTGCAGAAAAGGGTAGGAGAGGTGCACAAAGAAGCATGAGTGGTTCAGAAAGAGGCAGGAGGGGTGCAGAAAGAATGAAGAGAAGTGCAGAAAGAAGCAACAGAGGTGCTGAAAGAGGCATGAAGGGTGCAGAAAGAGCAAGAGAAGTTCAGAAAGAACCAACAGAGGTATAGAAAGAGGCAAGAGAGGTGAGGAAATAGACAGGAAAGGAGCAGAAAGAGGGAACATGGGTGCAGAAAGAAGCAAGAGAGGTGCAGAAAGAGAAAAGAGGGGTGCAGAAAGAGGCAAGAGGGATGCAGAAAGAAGCAAGAGCAGTTCAGAATGAACAAGAATAGGTGCAGAAAGAGGCAAGAGGAGTGCAGAAAGAGGTAGCAGTGCAGAATGAGGTAGGAGAGGTGCACAAAGAGGCAAGAGAGGTACAGAAAGAGGCAGAAGGGATGTAGAAAGAAGGAAGAGAAGTGCATATAGAGGCAAGAAAATTGCTGAAAGAAGCAACAGAGGTGTAGAAAGAAGCAAGAGAAGTGCACAAAGAGGCAAGTGAGGTACCGTAGGAAGCAAGAGCAGTGCAGAAAGAACCAACAGGGGTGAAAAAAGAGGCAAGGGGGTGCAGAAAAAGGTAGACGAGGTACACAAAGAGGCAAGAGTGGTACAGAAAGAGGGAGGAGGGGTGCAGAAAGAAGGATGAGAAGTACAGAAAGAGGCAAAAGAATTGCTGAAAGAAGCAACAGAGGTGCAGAAAGAAGCAATATAAGTGCAGAAAGAGGCAAGTGAGGTGCAGAAAGAAGCAAGAGCAGAGCAGAAATGACCACCAGAGGTGCAAAAAGAAGCACAAGCAAACAGAAATAGGTACAAGAGGTGCACAAAGAGGCAAGAGGAGTACAGAAAGAGGCAGGAGGGTGCAGAAAGAAGGAAGGGAAGTACAGAAAGAGGCAAAAGAATTGCTGAAGGAAGCAACAGAGGTGTAGAAAGAAGCAAGAGAAGTGCAGAAAGAGGCAAGTGAGGTACAGAAAGAGGCAGGAGGAGTGAATAAAGAAGGAAGAGAAGGACAGAAAGAGGCAGGAGGGGTGCAGAAAGAAGGAAGAGAAGTGCAGAAAGAAGCAACAGATGTATTGAAAGAGGTGCAAAGGGTGTAAAAATAGCAAGAGAAGTACAGAAAGAACCCACAGAGGTGCAAAAAGAGGCAAGAGCAGTGCAGAAAGAGGTAGGAGAGGTGCACAGAGACGGCAGGAGAGGCACAGAAAGAAGCAGGAGGGATGCAGAAAGAAGGAAGAGAAGTGCAGGAATAGGCAAAAGAATTGCTGAAAAGCAACAAAGGTGTAGAAAGAAGCAAGAGAAGTGCAGAAAGAGGCAGGAGGGTGCAGAAAGAAGGGAAAGGAGTGCGGAAAGAAGCAACAGAGGTGCTGAAAGTGGTGCAAAAAGAACAAGGGAAGTGCAGAAAGAACCAACTGAGGTACATAAAGAGGCAAGAGTGATGCAGAAACAGACAGGAAAGGTGAAGAGAGGGAACAGGGGTGCAGAAAGAGACAAGAGAGGTGTAGAAAGAGAAAAGAGAGGTGAAGAAAGGAGCAATAGGGGTGCAGCAAGAAGCAAGTGAAGTGTCGAAAGAGGTAACAGAGGTGCATCAAAATGCAAGACAGGTGCAGGAGCAAGCAAAAAAGTGTAGAAAGAAGCAAGAGATATGCAGAAAGAACCAACAGAGGTGCAGAAAGAGGACTGGTTGCAAAGTAGTCTTGTGCCCCCAACTTTTTGCTGCCTGGTACTGGTGGTAACTGACTCTGACTAAACAGGCCCGAACACAGTGGTATGCTGAAAGACACTTAGAATACAATGAAAACACCTACATACACTAGGGTATACTATGGGTTGGAGGTACCCCTGTGATTGGCATGACCTCACAGTAAGGCCCTAGTACATAATAGGGCAGGGGGATCAAAACTACCTCTAAGTCAGAGGTGTAGAAAGAGGCAAGAGAAGTGCAGGAAGAAGCAACAGAGGTGCCAAAACAGGTAAGAGAGGTACAGAAAGAAGCTAGTGAAGTGCAGAAAGAGGCAAGAGAGTTGCACAGAGAGGCAACAGATGTGCAGAAAGAGGCAGGAAGGGTGCAGAAAAAAGGAAGAGAAGTGCAAATAGAGGCAAAAGAATTGCTGAAAGAAGCAACAGAGGTGTAGAAAGAAGCAAGAGAAGTGCAGAAAGAGGCAAGTGAGGTGCAGAAAGAAGCAAAAGCAGTGCAGAAAGAACTAACAGAGGTGCAAAAGAGGCAAGAGGGGTGCAGAAAAAGGTAGGAGAGATGCAAAAGAGGCAAGAGAGGTACAGAAAGAGTAAGGGTGATGCAAAAAGAAGGAAGAGAAGTGCAGAAAGAAGCAACAGAAGTGCTGCAATAGGCACGAAGGGTGCAGAAAGAGCAAGAGAAGTGCAGAAAGAACCAACAGAGGTACAGAAAGAGGCAAGAGAGGTGCGGAAATAGGCAGGTAAGATACAGAAAGAGGGAACATGGGTGCAGAAAGAGGCAAGAGAGGTGCAGAAAGAGAAAAGAGGGGTGCAGAAAGAGGCAAGAGTGGTGCAGAAAGAAGGAAGAGAAGTGCATAAAGAGGCAAGAGAATTGCTGAAAGAAGAAACAAAGCTGTAGAAAGAAGCAAGAGAAGTGCAGGAAGAGGCAAGTGAGGTGCAGAAGAAAGTAAGAGCAATGCAGAAAGAACCAAAAGAGGTGCAAAAAGAGGCAAGGGTGTACAGAAAAGGGTAGGAGAGGTGCACAAAGAGGCATGAGTGATTCAGAAAGAGGCAGGAGGGGTACAGAAAGAAGGAAGAGAAGTGCAGAAAGAAGCAACAGAGGTGCTGAAAGAGGCGTGAAGGGTGCAGAAAGAGCAAGAGAAGTTCAGAAAGAACCAACAGAGGTACAGAAAGAGGCAAGAGAGGTGAGCAAATAGGCAGGAAAGGAGCAGAAAGAGGGAACATGGGTGCAGAAAGAGGCAAGAGAGGTGCAGAAAGAGAAAAGAGGGGTGCAGAAAGAGGCAAGAGGGATGCAGAAAGAAGCAAGAGCAGTTCAGAATGAACAAAACGAGGTGCAGAAAGAGGTAGGAGAGGTGCACAAAGAGGCAAGAGAGGTACAGAAAGAGGCAGGAGGGATGCAGAAAGAAGGAAGAGAAGTGCACAAAGAGGCGAGTGAGGTGCCTTAGGAAGCAAGAACAGTGCAGAAAGAACCAACAGAGGTGCAAAAATAGGCAAGGGGTTGCAGAAAAAGGTAGACGAGGTGCACAAAGAGGCAAGAGTGGTACAGAAAGAGGCAGGAGGGGTGCAGAAAGAAGGAAGAGAAGTGCAGAAAGAGGCAAAAGAATTGCTGAAAGAAGCAACAGAGGTGTAGAAAGAAGCAAGAGAAGTGCAGAAAGAGGCAAGTGAGGTACAGAAAGAGGCAGGAGGAGTGCAGAAAGAAGGAAGAGAAGAACAGAAAGAGGCAGGAGGGGTGCAGAAATAAGGAAGAGAAGTGCAGAAAGAAGCAACAGAGGTGTTGAAAGAGGTGCAAAGGGTGTAAACATAGCAAGAGAAGTGCATAAAGAACCCACAGAGGTGCAAAACGAGGCAAGAGCAGTGCAGAAAGAGGTAGGAGAGGTGCACAAGGAGGCATGAGAGGCACAGAAAGAAGCAGGAGGGGTGCAGAAGAAGGAAGAGAAGTGCAAAAGAGGCAAAAGAATTGCTGAAAAGGCAACAAAGGTGTAGAAAGAAGCAAGAGAAGTGCAGAAAGAGGCAAGTGAGGTGCAAAAGAGGCAGCAGGAGTGCAGTAAGAAGGAAGAGAAGTACAGAAAGAGGCAGGAGGGTGCATAAAGAAGGGAGAGAAGTGCAGAAAGAAGCAACAGAGGTGCTGAAAGAGGCAAGAGTGGTGCAGAAACAGGCAGGAAAGGTGCAAAAAGAGGGAATAGGGGTGTAGAAAGAGGCAAGAGAGGTGCAGAAAGATAAAAGAGAGGTGCAGCAAGAGGCAATAGGGGTGCAGCAAGAAGCAAGTGAGGTGTAGAAAGAGGCAACAGAGGTACATCAAGACGCAAGAGAGCAAGCAAAAGAAGTGCAGAAAGAGGCAAGAGAATTGCTGAAAGAAGCAACAGAGGTGTAGAAAGAAGCAAGAGAAGTGCAGAAAGAGGCAAGGGAGGTGCAGAAGGAAGCAAGAGCAGTGGAGAAAGAACCAACAGAGGTCCAAAAAGAGGCAAGAGGGGTGCAGAAAAAGGTAGAGAGAAGTGCAGAAAGAAGCAAATGGGGTGTAGAAAGAGGCAACAGACATGCATAAGGACGCAAGAGAGGTACAGAAACAAGCAAAAGATGTGCAGAAAGAGGCAAGAGAATTGCTGAAAGAAGCAAAAGTGGGGTTGAAAGAAGCAAGAGAAGTGCAGAAAGAGGCAAGTCAGGTACAGAAAGAGTTAAGAGAGGTGCAGAAAATGGCAAGAGAACAGCAGAAAGAGGAAAGAGGGAAAGAGGGATGCAAAAACGGGAAGAAGGGTGCAGAAAAAAGCAAGAGAGGTACATAATGAAGCAAGAGTGGTACAAAAAGAGGCAAGATAGGTGCAGAAAGAGGAAAGAGAGGTTCAGAAAGAGGCAAGGGAAGTGCTGAAACAGGCAAGAGAAATGCACAATGAGGCAAGTGTTGAGCAGAAAGAGGCAAGGGAGGTATAGAAAGAAGGAAGAAAAGTGCAGAAAGAGGCAGGAATGGTGCAGAAAGAAGCAAGTAAGCTGCAGAAAGAGGCAACAGAGGCGCAGAAAGACACAAGAGAGGTGCAGAAACAAGCAAGAGAAGTGCAGAAAGAGGCAAGAGAATTGCTGAAAGAAGCAACAGAGGTGTAGAAAGAACCAAGAGAAGTGCAGAAAGAGGCAAGAGCAGTACGAAAAGAACCAACAGAGGTGCAAAAAGAGGCAAGAGGGGTGCAGAAAGAGGTAAGAGAGGTGAAGAAAGAGGCAAGAGAGGTACAGAAAGAGGAAGGAGGTATGCAGAAAGAAGGAAGAGAAGTGCAGAAAGAGGCAAGAGAATTGCTGAAAGAAGCAACAGAGGTGTACAAAGAAGCCATAGAAGTACGGAAAGAGGCAAGTGAGGTACAGAAAGAAGCAAGAGCAGTGCACATGAACCAACAGACTTGCAAACAGAAGCAAGAGAGCTACAGAAAAGGTAGAATAGGTGCACAAAGAGGCAAGAGAGGTACAGAAAGGGGCAGAAGGGTTGCAGAAAGACAGAAGAGAAGTGCAGAGAGAAGTAATGGAGGTGCTGAAAGAGGCATGAATGGGTACAGAAAGAGCAAGAGAAGTGCAGAAAGAACCAACAGGGGTGCAGAAAGAGGCAAGAGAAGTACAGAAAGAGAACAGAAAAGTGCAGACAGAGGCAAGAGGGGTGCAGAAAGAAGCAAGTGGGGTGTAGAAAGTAGCAAATGACATGCAGAAAGAGGCAAGAGAGGTGCAGAAAATGGCAAGAGAACAGCAGAAGAGGCAAGAGGGATACAAAATGGGGAGAAGGGTACAGAAAGAAGCAAGAGAGGTTCAAAAAGAAGCAAGAGAAGTACAGAAAAAGGCAAGAGACTTGCTGAAAGAAGCAACAGAGGTGTGGAGAGAAGCAAGTGAATTGCAGAAAGTGGCAAATGGGGTACAGAAAGAGGCAAGAGAGGTGCAAAAACAAGCAAAATAAGTGCATAAAGAGGCAAGAGAATTGCTGAAAGAAGCAACAGAGGTGTGGAGAGAAGCAAGAGAAGTGCAGAAATTGGCAAATGAGGTACAGAAAGAGGCAAGAGAGGTGGAGAAAATGGCAAGAGAGCAGCAGAAGAGGCAAGAGAAATACCAAAATGGGGAGAAGGGTGCAGAAAGAAGTAAGAGAGGTGCAGAAAGAAGCAAGAGAAGTGTAGAAAGAGGCAATAGAGGTGCAGAAAGAGTCAAGGGAAGTGCAGAAACAGGCAAGAGAAATGCAGAAAGAGGCAAGAGATGAGCAGAAAGAGGCAAGTGAGGTGTAGAAAGCAGCAAGAGAAGTGCAGAAAGAGGCAGGAGGGGTGAAGAAAGAAGCAAGTGAGGTGCAAGAAGATGCAAGAGAGGTACAGAACCAAGCAAGAGAAGTACAGAAATAGGCAAGAGAATTGCTGAAAGAGGCAAGTGAGGTGCAGAAAGAAGCAAGACCAATGCAGAAAGAACCAACAGAGGTGCAAAAAGATGCAAGAGAGGTACAGAAAGAGGCAGGAAGGGTGCAGAAAGAATGACAAGAAGTACAGAAAGTGGCAACACAATTGCTGAAAGAAGCAACAGAGGTGTACAAAGAAGCAATAGAAGCACAGAAAGGTATGTGCAGAAAGAAGCAAGAGCCAAAAGTGGTGCAAAAAACGGCAAGAGAGGTGCAGAAATAGGTAAGAGAGGTGTACAAAGAGGGGAGAGAGGTACAGAAAGAGGCAGGAGGGTTGCAGAAAGAAGGAAGAGAAGTGCAGGAAGAAGCAACAGAGGTGCTGAAAGAGGCAAGAAGGGTGCAGAAAGAGCAGGAGAAGTGCAGAAACAGGCAGGAAAGGTGCAGAAAGAGGGAACATGGGTGCAGAAAGAGGCAAGAGAGGTACAGAAAGAAGGGAGAGGGCTGCAGAATGAGACAAGTGAGGTGCAGAAAGGTGGAAGAAAGGTGCAGAAACAAGCAAGAGAAGTGCAGAAACAAGCAAGAGAAGTGCTGAAAGAGGCAAGTGAGGTGCTGAAAGAAGCAAGAGAAGTGCAGAAAGAACCAACAGTGGTGCAAAAAGAAGCACGGGCATTACAGAAAAAGATAGAATATGTGCACAAAGAAGCAAGAGATGTACAGAAAGAAGGAAGAGAAGTACAAAAAGAAACAACGTAAGTGTTGAAATAGGTGCGAAGGGTGCAGAAAGAGCAGGAGAAGTGCAGAAGAACCAACAGAGGTACAGAAAGAGGCAAGACTGGTGCAGAAACAGGCAGGAAAGGTGCAGAAAGAGGGAACAGAGGTGCAGAAAGAAGCAAGAGAGGTACAGAAAGAGAAAAAAGGGGTGCAGAAAGAGGCAAGAGGGGTGCAGAAACAAGTAAGATAAATGCATAAAGAAGCAACAGAGATGTAGTAGGGTGAAGTGGGATGGATAAGGAGGCAAGAGGGATACAGAAAGAAACAAGAGAGGTACAGAAAGAGGGAAGAGGGCGCAGAAAGAGGGAAAAGTGGTATGAAAGAGGCATTAGGGTTGCAGAAAGAAGCAACAGAAATGCAGAAAGAGGCAAGAGAGGCGCAAGAAGATGCAAGAGAGGTACAGAAACAAGCAAGAGAAGTACAGAAAGAAGCAAGAGAATTGCTGAAAGAAGCAACGGAGGTGTAGAAAGAACCAAGAGATGTGCAGAAAGATGCAAGTGAGGTACAGAAAGAAGCAGGACCAGTGCAGAAAGAACCAACCGAGGTACACAATGAGGCAAGAGAGGTACAGAAAGAGGCAGGAGGGGTGCAGAAAGAAGGAAGAGAAGTGCAGAAAGAAGCAACAGAGGTGCTGAAAGAGGCGTGAAGGGTGCAGAAAGAGCAGGAGAAGTGCAGAAAAAAAGCAACAGAGTTACATAAAGAGGCAAGATGCAGTAACGGGCAGGAAAGGTGCAGAAATAGGGAACATGGGTGCAGAAAGAGGCAAGAGAGGTACAGAAAGAGGGGAGAGGGCTGCAGAATGAGGCAAGTGAGGTGCAAAAGGTGGAAGAGAGGTACAGAAACAAGCAAGAGTAGTGCAGAAAGAGGCAAGTGAGGTGCTACAAGAAGCAAGAGCAGTGCAGAAAGAACCAACAGAGGTGTAAAAAGAAGCAAGAGCGTTACAGAAAAAGATAGAAGAGGTATACAAAGAGGCAAGAGATGTACAGAAAGAGAGAGGAGGGGTGCAGAAAGAAGTAAGAGAAGTGCAAAAAGAAGCAACATAAGTGTTGAAATAGGCGCGAAGGGTACAGAAAGAGCAGGAGAAGTGCAGAAGAACCAACAGAGGTACAGAAAGAGGCAAAACTAGTGCAGAAACAGGCAGGAAAGGTGCAGAAAGATGGAACAGGGGTGCAGAAAGAGGCAAGAGATTTGCAGAAAGAGAAAAAATGGATGCAGAAAGAGGCAAGAGGGGTGCAGAAACAAGTAAAAGAAGTGCATAAAGAAGCAACAGAGATGTAGTAGGGTGAAGTGGGATGGTGAAGGAGGCAAGAGGGATAATGAAAGAAACAAGAGAGGTGCAGAAAGAGGGAAGAGGGGTGCAGAAAGAGTGAAAAGTGGTATGAAAGAAGCATTAGGGTTGCAGAAAGAACCAACAGAAATGGAGAAAGAGGCAAGAGAGGGGCAGAAAGAAGCAAGAATGGTTTACACACCATTCGTACCAATTTAATACCCACATTTAGCAATAAGTAACAGGTTCTAGGTTTGCACAAGGCCTTCCACCATGCTGTAACACTTGTCGCTGCATTTTTGGTAACGTTTGAGCCGTTTGAGCTAGAAACAATGTTTTTTTTGTTCAAATCTGCAGATTATTGAGCAGATGATGAAATATGTGGCAAATGCGGTAAATGTATAATTGTGCAAAAGTCAGTGCAGTCAAACAGTCACATAATTCCAGTGGCCCTGCTCATACCTCTGACTAGGTTCAGAAGTGCTCCTCAGAGGTTCCCTCTTTTTTTTGTCTCATTGAGTTCATAGTTTATCTTCTATGGAAACGAGGAAGACTAAACCTGAGGTTACAACTCCACAACACAGACTATTATATCACACAATTACTCTCCATAACACATAATCCCACTCTACATAATTCCTACTAACTAAATACCACATACTTTCTAGCCACATAATTTCACTGCCCAACATACCACATAATTCCACTACACACAAAACTACATCCACTCCACTCCTAGAAACATTATTAAAACACGTTTACATTTACAATGCCAATAACTCTAACTCTCGCAAATGTGAAACCTATTACATTGCAAATGTTTTTTTAACTAGTAGTCACATTTGCAGAATGGTGGAGAAAGGGTGCTGGGCCTCCAACCAACGCTCAGGAATTCCGCTGTGTAGGACTTACAGGAGGTACCAGGAGAGCTTCTTACCCCCAAATTCCCTTAGGAGTAAAGTGGACTTCATCCCCATCTCATAGTCTGCCATGAGGCGTGTTTGCAGAGTGGTGGGGAATGGGGGCGTGGCCTCAGAAGATGTCTTAACAATCCCACTGTGTGGAAATTACTGGAGGTAAAAAGAGGGGTAGTTGGCCCCCAAGGACATATTTGGGGGCCAACTACCCCTCCTGTTACCTCCAGTAAATCCCACACAGCAGGATTGCTAAGTTCTCATATCTGGCTACGCCCCCTTTGCCCACCACTCCGCAAATGCGCTCCCTGGCATGCTCTTGGATAGGGATTGAAGTCCCCTTCACTGCTGGGGGTGGTTAGGGGCCAACTAATGTACCTCTTACCTCCAGTAAGCCCCAAACAGTGGGATTGCTGAGAGGTGGACAAAGGCCATGCCCCCTTTCTCCACCACTCTGCAAACGCAACTCCTGGCACACTCTTGGTTGGGAGATGAAGTCCCTTTTCTTCAAGAGGGTCCCTGGGGGCCAACTAGCCCTCCTGTAACATCCAGTAAGCCCCAAACAGCTGGTTTGCTGAGAGTGCTGAAAGGCCACGCCCCCTTTTTACATCACTCTGCAAACCTCATCCTCCCACCAGCAATGCGCCAAGAGGCGCATTTGCAGAGTGGTGTAAAAAGGGGTGTGGCCTCGGACCACCTCTCAGCAATCCCACTGTGTGGGGCTTACTGGGGGTACCTGGTGGGCTAGTTGGCCCCTAAGGACCCACAAGACTCTAGGAGACTTCATCCCCCAGCCCAAAACAAGCCAGGAGGTGCGTTTGCGGAGTGGTGCAGGGAGGGGACGGGGCCTCCGGTGAGATGCCGGCTTATGTTTTGTTTTTCTTTTTTTAGAAGGGGGGCTGTGTGGTCCCCTTCTCTTAATATTTTTTGGGACCTGGGGACCCCATCCCCCAGGGCTTGAGCCATACTTAATTTTTTTTAATTAAAAAGTGGGAAGGAGACCGTGAGGCCCCCCTCCCGTGGCTGATTACGGCCCCGGGGACCCCATGCCCCGGGGCCTGGCCTTATTTATTTTAAAAAAGGAAATTCAAAAGGGAGGGGGGCCATATGGCCACCTTCCCTGGGCCACTTCTGGCCCCAGGCACCCCATCCATGGGGCCTGGCCTCTTTGATGGGGACCCTGGGGGAGCCCCAATGCCCCCACAGTCCCTGCTGGCTTCCCACCTCCTGCGGGAGCAGGTTTTGCTTTTGGGCAAGGGGAGCTGCTAACATGCAGCTCCCCTTGCCCAAAAGCAATTCTGCTTTGCTTCTTGGAAGCAAGAGCAGGTTTCCTTCTCTCGCTTCCAAGAAGCAAAGCAGTGTTTGCTATGGCAGGGCGGGAGCCGTGCTCCCGCCCTGCCATAGCAAACTGCAATGTCCCAGGGGTGGTCCCCTGGGCCAGAGGGTTTGCAATGGACCCACCATTTAAATAATTAGTGCCCCGGGGAGGTGGTGGTCCCCGGGGCAGTGTAGAGGGGGCATTAGACCCCCTGCCACACCTCTAATGAAAGAAAAAGCCCAGGGGAGGTTGTGGTCCCCGAGGCTGCAGGGGCCACAATACCTCCACACGTAATGATTGAAACCCCGGGAAGGTGGCAGTCCCAGGGGCTGCGTGGGGAGGCAAGAGACCCCCTGCTTTTTATTACAATTTTCAAAATAAGGCCCCGGGGAAGTGGCGGTCCTTGGTGCTGTGGGGAGGCCGCAAGCCCCCCGCATTTGTATAAGGATCACCCTGGGGAGGTGGCAGTCCCCAGGGCTGTGGGGGCCCCTGCACCATTACTAAATATTGCCCTGGGACCTGGCTTACCCAGGGGCTTTAATAGAACAAAGTGCGAGAGACCACACTTCATTTTAAAAAAAAAATCTTCCAGATTCTCGCACCCAATGTGAAACAATAAGCTTTTTGAGGGGCCTGGGGGCCCTGTGGGACCCCCTGAGCAGGCCTAGGGGGTCAGGGGATTTCCACCCTGCCACTTTTTCTTCATTTTTAACTTTTCATGTGAGTCGGTTTTACTGAGTCACAAGATGGCTGCCAACACTTCATGGTTTGGAGTGTTGGCAGCCAAACAAAATGAAGCTCATGCTCGGGAGGTTTCGAGGCTCGTCCTCGGTGCTCAGATATTCATATTTTTATTTTTAGAATTTTGCAGGAACTACTGAACGGATATGCACCATTTAAAAAAAGGTGCGCTTTCTGAACTAAGAGCTACCTTTTCGTCAAATTTGGTGTAAGTCCGTTTAGCAGTTCGGGCTGTAACCTGTTCCAAAATTCCTATGGAAATTAACATGGAAAAAACGTGTTTTGGGACCCCTCTTTTTTCTAGCCCCCGCTTGATGAATCACCCCCAAACTTTTAAGACAGGAGATAACCGGAGCTAGTCATTAGTTTGGAAAATTTCACGAAGATTCACAAAATGGCATCACGGATATTGTTAAAAGAAAAAACACTTTTTGAATAGAAACAAGGTTCTAACTATAACTACCTACTGGTGACCGCTAGTAGGTTTTATATATATATATTACTGCTCCCCTTGCACCAGGTCCGAGTCACTCGCGGTCGGGTGCTGTAAGTGCGGCGGTGCCGGCCGCAAATTATTAACGCTCCAGAATTTCTTCGTAGATTAAAGAAATGAAAGCACTCACGGGTGGCGTATCCACGGGTCTTTTATTTCCAGAACAGACGCGTTTCGGCGAACTGCCTTCTTCGGTGCCACCGAAGAAGGCAGTTCGCCAAAACGCGCCTGTTCTGGAAATAAAAGACCCGTGGATACGCCACCCGTGAGTGCTTTCATTTCTTTAATCTACGAAGAAATTCTGGAGCGTTAATATATATATATATATATATATATATATCCAACGAACAAGAATGCCCCTGATAAAAAAGCCACATACAGAGTGCTTCGTTCCTATTTTTATTGCAGGCAGCAAACAAAGCAGGTCCCTCTTTCAATACTGCTTACACTGGCCAAACGCGTTTCAGGCACCATTGTGCCCTTGATCACTGGCTGCTACACAGTCACGGCTGCCATGAGGAGTTCTAATTAATGCCAAGAGGACAGAGTGTCCTGAATTGCGGTGGGTTCAAGGGCAATAGAGACAGTGTTTCCCACTTTTCAGTCAACCCACGAGGGTAAGATTTGTTTAATTTGGCATTTTCATGACAGCACCCACTGAGGAATACAAATGAGGAACTACAAGGACCATGATGCTTTTTTGCACACGCCCACTGGGGCGGGACTTTGGCATTAATTAGAACTCCTCATGGCAGCCGTGACTGTGTAGCAGCCAGTGATCAAGGGCACAATGGTGCCTGAAACGCGTTTGGCCAGTGTAAGCAGTATTGAAAGAGGGACCTGCTTTGTTTGCTGCCTGCAATAAAAATTGGAACAAAGCACTCTGTATGTGGCTTTTTCATCGGGGGCATTCTTGTTCGATGGATGTGTAGCAGCTGGCCCAGCCGCGAAAAAGCCCCGCTGCTCGAAAGGCAGACCTGCGGCGCTGGATTATCACTACGCCTAGAGGACAGAGTGTCCTGAATTGCGGTGGGTTCAAGGGCAATAGAGACAGTGTTTCCGACTTTTCAGTCAACCCACGAGGGTAAGATTTGTTTAATTTGGCATTTTCATGGCAGCACCCACTGAGGAATACAAATGAGGAACTACAAGGACCATGATGCTTTTTTGCACACGCCCACTGGGGCGGGACTTTGGCATTAATTAGAACTCCTCATGGCAGCCGTGACTGTGTAGCAGCCAGTGATCAAGGGCACAATGGTGCCTGAAACGCATTTGGCCAGTGTAAGCAGTATTGAAAGCGGGACCTGCTTTGTTTGCTGCCTGCAATAAAAATTGGAACCAGGCACTCAGTATGTGGCTTTTTCATCGGGGGCATTCTTGTTAGTTGGATATATATATATACGTAGATATATACACACACACACACACACACACATATATATATATATACATTATCTACTGGCGGTCGCCAGTAGATAGTTATAGTTAGGACCGTGTTTCCATAGGAAATCTGAAAATTCTATTTTGAATAACTTTGGCGCCGGTTGATGATTCCTCGCGAAATTTTCAAAACTAATGGGGCGCTCCTACCCTGAAAGACTCGGGGTGATTCGTCAAGCGGGGGCTGAGAAAAAAGGGGGGTCCCAAAACGCGTTTTCCCTATGCATTTTCCCATAGAACCTTTAGTCGAAGGTACAGCCCGAACGGCTGAACAGAATTACTTGAAATTTGGCAGAGAGGTAGTCCTCAGGTCAGGCATGTGCCTTTGGCATATATGGTGTCAATCTGTTCAGTACTTCCTGAGAAAATTGCAGTTAAATGCACATTAATATCTATAGGCGCGCACCGTGCGCGCACCCTAACGTGCGCGAGCGTAATTCTGATTGGTGGTTACATGTCAGTCAACGTTTGAATCGGTCGAAAACCATTGAAATTCCCCCGTTATAGTTGGTTCAGATAACTATAACTCGCGCGACCGCCACTCTATCACAAGGATGATGTCATCAGTGATGTCATGAGTGATGCCACTGACCATGTCATGAGTGATGTAATATGTGACGTCATGAGCAGTGGATTGCAGGCGCGCGAGTTATAGTTATCTGAACTAACTATAACGGGGGAATTTCAATGGTTTTTTACGAGTGAAATGTCCAGCTAACTATAACATGTGTGAAACCTATGGTTTTTTAAGTGAATTTGCAAGGTTTTTAAAATGCTAATTCCTAACTATAACGTGTGTGAAACCT
Source organism: Triturus cristatus (assembly GCF_964204655.1). Lineage (NCBI taxonomy): Eukaryota > Metazoa > Chordata > Amphibia > Caudata > Salamandridae > Triturus > Triturus cristatus. The sequence continues at coordinate 1,450,067,204 of NC_140589.1, forward strand.
ATGGTTTTTTAAGTGAAGATATATATATATATATATATATATATATATATATATATATATATATATGTAAATATACACTGAAAAAACAAAGGTTAAAGTAACGTTATAGTTAGGTGAATACATCAGGGTCAACATTAAAGATGTAAACTGAAAAAAAAAATTCACTAGTTATAGCTAGTAGAGCTAACTATGACTTGTGCCTCACCATGCACTGGTTACTGGATATGACCTCACATATTACATCACTCATGACATGTTCTATGACATCATTTATGACATTAATGATTACATATAAAATGACATCACTGATACCATCATCCAATGAGCCTGCTAGTTTGCTTTTATAGTTTACACAGTGGCTGATAGCTGCCATATTAATTTCCTACCTAATTTTGTACAGCCTGCGTCCAGCTAATTTGTGTAAGCACTTGCAAGATGCATGTACTCCTAATACATCATGTTTGTGTAGAGGTATTGAGCATGTTATAAATATTTGTTTTGAAGTGTATCCCTGTGGGTAGGTGACGTTTGACATCTTATGTTCAGCAAGTTCCACACAGGTTTCCTGGTTCTGCAGAAAACGTTTTCAACAGGGCTCAGATTCTATGTACTAGATATTAAGTTCTGTTAGCAGCGTAGAGTTATTAGACTAAATCATCATAGCATGCCAATTTCTATATAACATGGAAGACTGTGCGCACCATATGCTATTCCATTTACATATGCTTGTTTAGCTTCAAAAAATGGTCTAACTTTAAAGTTTTAACCACAGTATGAAGGCTACAGGTAATATATTGATCTTTAGCACCTTCAGACCTTGTCTATTTTAAGCGCATAGTGTCTTTTTTGACAAGTATTGAATAGAGTGTACACTGTTCCAAATAGATACATATTTAATACTATATGGTGTATTTCTCATGAGTTTCACTATCTGTAAACAGTGGGGTACAGAGTAAGCTCACTCCACAGAGTAAACACTGTTTACAGTACCCACTGTTCTACGCATATCAAAGTAATTTCTAAATGTTGGATTGGTGGCTGTGAAGGGGTTTGATATAGATAAAAGCTGTCCATAGTAGGGCATTCATTTTGGAACAGACGTTGAGTATCTTGAGGAACTTGGCTTTCTCTGAACTACTGTATACATATTGAACATTGTGTCCAGTAAGGGTGTCTGATAAACCTTGGTTCATTTTTAATGTGCACTAGGCTACCCGTGATGTATTTGGTATAGGGTCAATGTTGCACATGACACATGCTTGCTACACCTAAGGGAATTGTGTCTGTGATAGCATTAATGATGCTTCAAATTATTCTGAGCTATTTTGTACTTACTTTTAGGCCTCTAATGCTATTCCAGATTATAGAGTAATGTGAAAAAAGAATCTTGAATGATGTCATCAGTGATGTTATAAATGATTATGCCTGGGCAGTGAATTCCACTCCATTCGTGGAGTTTTCCCACACTCCGCGCTCCACAGAGCACACAGAGATCCGAAAAACTCTGCTTCGCAGAGCAGAGTTTTTTTCCTCACTCGCACTCGTCAAGGTTAAGTTGACGAGCGCGAGTGGGAAAATCCAACGCTAGACCACCTCCCAGTGAGATTTCTCAATGTGGGTGGTTGCGGTTGGTCGCGACCGCTCTAGTTGAGAAACCATCCATTCATGTTGAAGGAGCTGCCACTTGAGTAGAAAATCTACTCGAGCAGCAGAAAGAAGCAGCACCCTCTTGCTCTATGCATTGTGCAGTTCGTGCTGATTTTCAATGCAGGACAAACACCCAGAGCTAAGAATCAATGCGAAAGGCATAACCTAATGCACTCTACAGCTTGCGGAACGCCGCATAGCACAGCAGAGTTTTTTGGTCACTTCTCAGTGTTCCCCATAGCGGAACTCCACAAACTCCACCCAGGTCTATAAATGATGTCATAGAATATGTCATGAGGGATGTAATATGTGAGGCCATAAGCAGTGCATGGCAGAGCTGCAAGTTAACTGGTGAATTTCTGTGTTTTTTTTTGTTTCAAACGTTAATGTTGTCACTGGCATATTCATCTAACTATACCATTACTTTAACCTTTGATTTTTTCAGGGAATTTCTCAGGTTTAAAAAAAATAGCAAAAAAAGATCTTTTATCACACCTAACTATAATGTTACTTTAGTCTTTGCTTTTATCAGTGAATTTCTATTTTTTTTACGTAAAGTCATATTTTATTGCATTACATAAAGCCCGGCCCTGCAGCAAAGCTACCACAGACAGCCAACCCCACACTGAGCACGGCCTTTGAACATGCACAACAGAGGGGTTGGCAACATGGCCAACATATCTGGAGACAGTCAACACCATGCTGTGCATGACCTTTTGTTGCACGCAGCATGGGGTTGGCAGCAGGGCCTGGCTTTCAGCCAGGCCCTGTATCCAACTACTCACAGGCAGACACCCCGAGGCAGCACACCCCATGCCACGCATGGCCTTTGGCTCTGCGTGGAGTTAGGTGAGCCACAGGGTCTGTGTTGCATCCAGGCCCTGATTCCAACTCCCCGCAGGCTGCCAACCACAGGGTACACACAGTCTCTTGGCCCTCTGCAGTGCAGCATTGGTCACAGTTCATGGCCTGCTGCCAGGCCCTGTGGCCATAACCCCAGCAGGCTTCCAACCCCACACCGAGCTCAGCTTTTGTTGTCCGCAAAATAGGGTTGCTATAAACACTCAGATACCCCATCCCCCAAGGCCAAAATACATATATTGAGGGGAGGGTGCATGCAGCCACCTCACCTCCTCTAAATTGACCCTGTGGACCCCATCTCCTATGGCCTGGGGTCAAATACAATAAAAATGGGAGAAGGGGCCATGTGGTCCTCCTCCCCATGCCTTCTTAGGCCTGAGGACCCAATCCCCTGTATTCAAAATCGAAGGGGAGGGGGTGTGCAGAGCCCTTACCAGCCTTATTAGGCCTTGGGACCCCATCACCCAGCGCAAAATAGAATTAAATAGGGAATAAGAGTATGCAGACCCTCCCTGAACCTTACAGGCCATGGGACCGCATCCTCTGGGGCCAAATACAATAAAAAATGGGAGAAGGTCATGTGACCCTGTTCCCCAGGCCGACTTTGGCCCTGGGGAACCTATCCCCTGTGTCCAATGTCTAAGTGGAGGGTGTGCGGCCCCCCTCCCGAAGCCTCATTAGGCCCTGGGGACCCAATCTTGCATGGCTGTCTTATTTTTAAAGGGGAGGGGGACATGCGCCCCCTTCCCCAAGCCTCATTAGGCCCATCCCCCAGGACTGTATTTATATTAAAAGGGGAGGGGGAAAATCACCCCTCCATGCTGAGCCTTATAAGGCCCCATCCCCGGGGCCTGCATTATTTAAAGGTGGGTTCCCACCCAGGGCACCCAACATGCACATGTTGGGAGACAATGGGGGGAGCAACAGGGCCCCCGTGGCCACAGCCAGCTCTCTCCATGCTGTGGGAGCCAGCATTGCTCCCGCCCAGAGGGAGCAGTTATTTATGCTGCTTCCTCCAGGTCGGACTAATCTGGTTATCTGTTTTCCTGTCCGCATAATTGTGGGCAGGGAAACAGATCACAGGTCTGTTCCCAGTCGGCAGGAGCATTTTTAAAGCTCCTGCCCACTGGGAGCAGACTGGTGTTTGCAGGAGATTCAAAAATGCTCCTGCCAGATGGGAGCAAAAATATGTTTCTCTGCCCATGCCAGACATAGGTCCCTTGCTCACTTTGCCACTGGATTCAAGCTAGCCTGGCTGATGAGGGGTGTTACCCCGAAACTGGTCCCAGGATGCTGGTTTGTGGTTCAGGGAAGACCTGGCTTGGCAGTTTGGGCTGGACTGTTCCCATGAGGAACAGGGTCAATCAATCAAGCAATCAATCAATGAATTTGTAAAGCGCGCTACTCACCCGTAGGTTCTCAAGGCGCTGGGGGGAGGGGGATCCGCTACTGCTCGAAGAGCCAGGTCTTGAGCTGTTTCCTGAAGGAGAGATGGTTCTGGGTCAGTCGTAGGTGGGTGGGGAGGGAGTTCCATGTCTTGGCCGCCAGGTAGGAGAAGAATCTTCCTCCGGCGGTGGTCTTGCGGATGCGCGGGACGGTGGCGAGGGCGAGGCTGGCAGAGCGGAGGTGGCGGGTGGGTGTGTAGAATGTGAGGCGGTTGTTGAGGTATGTGGGTCCCATGTCGTGGAGAGCCTTGTGTGCATGGGTGAGGAGTCTGAACATGATCCTCTTGCTGATGAGCCAGTGCAGGTCTCTCAGCTGGGGAGAGATGTGGCTGAAGCGGGGGGTGTCCAGGATAAGTCGTGCAGAGGCATTCTGTATGCGCTGGAGTATTTTCTGTAGTTTGGCTGTGGTTCCAGCGTAGAGGGTCTTTCCGTAGTCCAGTCGGCTGGTGACGAGGGCCTGGGTGACCGTCTTCCTGGTGTCGGTGGGGATCCACCGGAAGATCTTTCGGAGCATGCGCAGGGTGTTGAAGCAGGATGACGAGACGGCGTTGACTTGCTTGGACATCGAGAGGGAGGAGTCCAGGATGAAGCCCAGGTTGCGAGCATGGTCCGTTGGCTTTGGAGTGGAGCCCAGGGCAGGGGGTCACCAGGAGTTGTCCCAGGCGGAGGGGGATGTTCCCAGGATGAGGACTTCCATCTTATCTGAGTTCAGATTCAGCCGGCTGAGCTTCATCCATTCCGCGACGTCTTTCATTCCTTTCTGGAGGTTGGCTCTGGCTGTGGCGGGGTCGTTGGTGAGGGAGAGGATCAGCTGGGTGTCATCGGCGTAGGAGATGATGTTGTGGTTGTGTTGGCGTGCGATGGCTGCGAGGGGGCTCATGTAGACGTTGAGGGTGGGGCTGAGCGAGGATCCTTGCGGGACACCGCAGATGACTTCGGTGGCCACGGACCGGAACGGGGGAAGGCGGACTCTCTGGGTTCTGCCGGCGAGGAACGAGATGATCCATTCCAAGGCCTTTCCTTGGATTTCGATGTTGCTGAGGCGCTGTATCAGGGTGCGGTGGCATACGGTGTCGAAGGCTGCCGAGAGGTCCAGGAGGATGAGGGCAGCTGTTTCCCCGTTGTCGAGCAGGGACCTGATGTCGTCAGTGGCTGCGATGAGGGCGGTCTCGGTGCAGTGGTTTGCTCTGAAGCCGGACTGCGAGGGGTCGAGGGATCCGTTGGTCTCGAGGAAGGTGGAGAGTTGTTTGTTGACGATCTTCTCGATGACTTTGGCCGGAAAGGGGAGGAGTGAGATGGGGCGGAAGTTCTTGAGGTCCGTGGGGTCCGCGGTGGGTTTCTTCAGGAGGGCGCTGAGCTCGGCGTGTTTCCAGCTCTCTGGGAAGGTGGCGGATGCGAAGGAGCTGTTGATGATGTTCCGGAGTTGGGGTGCGATGATGGAGTCGGCTTTGTTGAAGATGTGGTGTGGGCAGGGGTCGGTTGGGGAGCCGGAGTGGATGGTGTTCATTGTGTGGGTGGTATATTCGATGCTGACCGTCGTCCAGGTGCAGAGGGTGGTGGTGGGGGGCGCCGGATCGGTGGTAGGGTGCGCGGTCTGTGCGCCGAAACTGTTGTGTATGTCGGCAATCTTGCGGTAAAAAAACGAGGCGAGTCAATCGCAGAGGTCCTGCGAGGGTGTGATGTCGTTGTTGCAGGCGCTGGGGCTGGAGAGCTCTTTGACGATGCTGAAGAGTTCCTTGCTGTTGTGGGAGTTGTTGTCCAGTCGTTCTTTGAATGTGGTCCTTTTGGTGGTGCGGATCAGTTGGTGGTGTTTGCGGGTGGCGTTCTTGAGGGCTGTCATGTTTTCTGTAGTCTGGTCATGGCGCCAGGCTTTCTCGAGGGTACAGCAGGTTTTCTTGGAGTTTTTGAGGTCGTTGGTGAACCAGGAGAATTTCTTGCTGCCGTGTCTGCTGGGGGGGTTCTTCAGTGGTGCGAGGTCATCGGCGCAGTTGGCGAGCCACTGTGTGAGGTGGCGGGCTGCTTCGTTGGGGTCCGTCGTGTTGGTGGGGGGTTCTGGCTGAGGGAGGTAATGAGCTGGTCGGCGGTGATCTTGCTCCAGCTTCTGCAGGGAACCTGTTGAGGGTGGTTGTGGGTCGTGGTTCTCCTGAAGTTGAAGTGGATGCAGCTGTGGTCTGTCCAGTGCAGTCCGGTGGAGTGGCTGAAGGAGATGTGCTTGCTGGAGGAGAAGATGGGGTCAAGCATGTGGCCCGCGATGTGGGTGGGGGTGTTCACCAGTTGCTTGAGTCCGAGGTTGGCGAGGTTGTCCAGCAGGGTGGCGGTGTTGCTGTCATTGTTGTTCTCCAGGTGGAAGTTGAGGTCTCCTAGGAGGATGTAGTCTGAGGAGGTAAGGGCGTGCGGGCTGACGAAGTCTGCGATGGCTTTGCTGAATTGTGTGCGTGGTCCCGGGGGTCTGTAGACGAGGGTGCCTCTGAGGGTGGTCTTGGGGTCGGTGTGTATCTGGAAGTGAACGTGTTCGGCGGCGGTGAGGGTGTCGTCGGAGTTGGTCGTGATTCGGATGGTGTTTCTGTGGACGATGGCGATGCCTCCTCTGGCTTGGTTGACACAGTCCTTCCGGGCGATCTTGTAGCCATCCGGGATGGCTATGGCGATGTCGGGAGCTGAGGAGGCGTTGTTTAAATTCTTTTTATTTGCATTTTCAATAACAAAACAAACATAATACACTGCAGGGTGCATAGGATATAGTGCCGACGAGACAGTTCCCCACACACACAATGTTATCAGAGGACCAACAAGTGCCCACTCATTCGTTCTTGAGCGAAAATCAATAACATAGGCCATATCCGTCTCAGCCCCCAGTACACCCCCAACATCCCCCACATCTCCAGCGCCCAACGCAGTAGTCCATTGCGCTCTCCGTCCTCCGTCCTCTCCCAGCCATCCACCATGAAAATCAGCGTACTACAGTGTATGAAGTGGTGTGTGAGTCAACCAATGTGAGAATGGTTCCCATATATCCCTCGGGCGTGTGCGCAGTGGCAGGAGTTCCCAGAATAGGGTGAGCTGCGTCTGGCAGTATACCACACTCTTAAGCCACTCCCTAATGTTGGGTGACGTAGTAGCCCCCCAATGTATTGCTACCTAGCGCTTGGCAAGCAAAAGGAGCATGGCCGGCAGCCGGCGATGTTTAGGCTGAATCGTATGCAAGATCCCCAGAAGCGCAACCTGCGGAGTGCATGGGATCTGCAGCCCCGTGATGATACCCACCAACCGCATTACCTCGGCCCAAAAGGAGGCCAGCATGGGACATTCCCACGACATATGCAAAAAAACAGCGCCGCGCGCAGTGCACCTCCAACAGTTGTCCATGTCTCTTAAGCCAATACGATGAAGTCTGCTTGGGGTACGATATATCATGTGTATGTATTTGAAATGAATCAGCCGGAGTCTGTAGTTAGGGGATAGTGTCTCAAACATTTTACAGCATAGGTCCCAGTGAGCGTCAGTGATATCAACCCCCAATGCAGCACTCCACAAATCGCGCGCCGCCGGGGTCACTATTGGATGAGCACTTTGCATGCGTCCATATAGGCGGGAAATCAGCTTACGCCCCGATTCTATCTTCAGGATATTCTCCAGAGCCAGCAAACTCGGCGGCGGCTCCGGGAATGTAGGAAACAGTGCCTGACACGTATGCCGAAGCTGATAATGGAGCAGGGTGTCAAGCATCGTCGGGGTCTCCGCAGCGCACATCCGCTCCAGCGTGATGAAAACACCATCAGGGAAAATGTCACCCGCCGTATGGAGACCACGCGACATTGCACGCTCTCCCGTCTTCATGCGCTGCAGCGGGGGCCACATGGGGTTCCCGCGCAGAGGGATCGATGAAGTGTAGAGGAAGTCCAGCTTAGCCCGGCGGCGCAACCCGTCCCAGGCCCACTGAAGCGCACGCACCGTGTCAATTTCATTGCACCTCCCCTTGTGTGGCGCGTATAGGGCAGTGCTGAGTGGTAACGGGGCCACCATGTCCGCTTCTATCGCCACATGCAGCTGATACGGCGTGGGGTGCACCCAACAGTGCAGAAATTGCGCCTGCGCACAGTACGCATATAGCGTAAAATCTGGTGCCGCCATAACCCCCTGCCGCTGTGGGAGAGTAAGGGTCTCCCAGGCCACCCTCGGCTGTTTACCCCCCCACGCCAGTTCGATCATGAGCGAGCGTATCTTGTTCAAGAAATGCTTAGTCAAGGGGAGTGGGACATTAACAAATAAGTATAGCAGCTTGGGCAGTATGACCATTTTGGCCACGGCAATCCTACCAGCCAGCGACAGGGACAAGTGCTTCCAGCGGCCCACCCTCTCCTCTATCCACCGCATCACCCGCCCATAGTTCTCCTTCCACAATGCTTGCATGTCTGTGCTAATCCATACCCCCAGGTAGCGTACCGGCCCGGTCGCCCATTCCAGCGGGCAATCCGGCGTGAAGCGGGGCGTCGCATCCGTCAGAGGCAGTATGACCGATTTCTCCCAATTAATAGTCACTCCCGATAGCAGGCCATATCGTATCAATTCACTCGTCATGGGGGAGAGATTGTCTTGTGGGTCAGTTACATAAAGGGTAATATCATCTGCGTACACTGAAATGGTCAACGCCCGGGATGTGAATCCAATTCCCCTGTCCGCATGGTGCTGCCTGATCCGGGCCGCCAGTGGCTCGGTGGCAATCGCGAAGAGTAGGGGTGACAGGGGGCAAGAGCTGAGGAGGCGTTCATCCATGTTTCTGTGAGGAAGGCGACGTCTGGTGATGTTGTGTCGAGAAGGTTCAAGAGTTCAACGGCGTGCCTGTGGATGGAGCGGTTGTTGAGCAAGATGCAATGGAGGTGGTCGTTGCTGGAGCGTGGCTTGGTGGGTGCAGTGCAGGTGAAGTTGCAGGTGTGGCAGGTGAATGCTCCGTGGGTGCGTTTCGGGTTGGCTTGGTAGCAGGCTGGCTTTCGGCCGGTGTTGAGTGCGTGGAGGGTGGCGGCATCGTATCTCTGTCGGGTTGGCTGGCTCCGGCGGGGTCCAGGGTTTCTGGCGCTGGGCGCGGTCCAGGCGTGGACGGGCGTAGACTGCCTTGCCTTTGGCGCGCCTTCGGTGCGCAATCGGCGCGCCCGCTGCGCGTACGCGCGGTCCCCGCCATATATGGCGAAGTGGGAGGGAGGAGCAGCTGGGAGGCGGGAGCGGGGTGGCAAATGGGGAGCGGGTGCCAAGAGAAGGGGGCGGGCCGCAGGAGAGCAGCGGCAGGGAGTGGAAGGGGGGGGTGGAAAGAGCAGGAAGACGGAGCGGGAGAGCGAGGGCAAGCCTGGGCAAGCCTGGAGAGCAGGGGCCTTCAGGAGAGGCGGCAGCAAGAGAGGCCAAGAAGGCAGCAGCAGCAGAATCTGGGCACATGGGGGCTGTGCGGAGTGGAGTGACTGGGTCAAGGGTCAAGACTGATTTGCATATATCTGGGTCTGAACTGGGGTGGCAAAGTGAGCTAAAGAACGATGATGGATTCAACCAAGATCTGTGACTGGGGTGAGTGTCTGAAAAGTTTCAGCACTCCGTCCAATCGGTTGCAAATAGGCCTACCTCATTAATATTTATGAGGCAGGTCTTGGTTTGCGACCCATGGGAATCGCAAAAATCCCAGAGATGGGGGCCTGCTGGGGTCAACAGACCACCATGTCTTTTTTGTTTAGTTTAAACATCTTTATTGGTATTTTACTTTTCAACATGACTATCATCACAAATCCGTACAAAAATATTTGGATGTTGGTATCAGAAATACAAATCCCAACAGACCACCATGTCTGTAATTGCTTTTGAATAAAGCATTTTTTTTTTATTACAGCCCACTTTCCTCAAACACAGCCCATTTTTCTTAAAAATAAACAGAATGCATTTCAAAATGAAAAATGCAAAGTTTTCATTCTTTAAGAGAAGACAGTGGTCCGTGGGACCACTGCCTGCTCTTAAAAATGTTTTTCTGAACATTCTCAAAGGAGAAGGGTTCCTTTAGGGGGCCCTTCCCATTTGCAAATTGGTTACCACCTACTTAAAGTAGGTGGTAAAATGTGATTTTTTTGCGACCGCATTTCGGTAGCAAAACATTCACACATGCCACTGCAATTCGGTTTTAGGTAGGGACACCCTAAACACACTTCTTCCTAATATCGAATCGCAAACTTAGTTTGCGATTCGGTAGCAAGTTACCAAAAGGCAAATTGGGCCTTTGTACATCAAAAAAATGATTTTGCTCCTGGTCCTCTTGACCCTAAACAGGGCCGGTAGACCATTAGTTTGGTGGACAGGGTACTCTGTCGCAAACCTCTTCTCAAGAAACTGTCCACCAACCCCACCGAACTCAAGAACTACCACCCCAACTCTCTGCTTTTGTTTCCCACCAATCTCCTAGAGAAGGTAATCAACCACAACTCACAGAACACTTGGAGAATAACAAACTTCTTGACACCTCACAATCCAGATTCTGCACAAACCACAGCAGCGAAACCGCCCTGATCGCTGCCACTGACGACATCAGAACCTGACTTGACTGAGAAGAAATGGCAGCCCTGATCCTCCCCGACCTCTTAGCAGCATTCAACACTGTATCCCGCCACAACCTTTTCAAGAGGCTTTATCACATTGGAATTCAAGAAGCTGCCCTTAAATGGATCACTTCCTTCCTCGCTGGAAGAACCCAAAGAATCCGCCTACCACCATTCACCTCGGAACCCAAGAACATCATCTGCAGCATCCCTCAAGGCTCGTTTCTCAGCCCTACACTGCTCAACACCTACATGACCTCCTTGGTCAGCATCGTCAGAACCCATGAGCTATACAGAAAACACCCAGCTCATCCTTTGGCTATCAGAGGACCCCTCCATTACGATGGCCAACTTCCGCAGGTGCATGACTAGTGTCATCGACTTAATGAAAAACAACTGCCTAAAACTCAACACAGCCAAAACGGAGGTGCTGATCTTCAGGAACAACACCTTCCCGTGGAATGACTCATGGTGGCCTTCCGAACAAGGGCCCTCACCCACTCCAACAGACCATGCCACAACATAGGCATTATCCTGGACATCTATCTCAACATGAAGAGCCAGATCAATGTTGTATCTGCTGCCTACTTCCTCACTCTGTGCATGCTCTGTAAGATTTTCAAATGGCTCCCCGTCAGCACCAGATGAACCGTAATTCAAGCCCTAGTCACCAGCCTGCTGGACTATGGCAATACGCTCTATGTACAAATCACTGTGCACCTCCTGAAGAAACTGCAGACCATATGGAACTCAGCTACCAGAGTCCTCCTCATCGTTCCCAAATGGACCCACATCACCTCACACCTTAAGAAGCTCCACTGCCTCCCCATTCAGAAGAGATGTCAATTCAAGATGCTGATCTACACTTACAAAACCCTTCACAAGCAAGGACCAGCATACATCAACCACAGCGTGAACTTCCATTAACCATTCAGACACCTGCACTCCGCCTCCCTCTCCCTCATTCACACCCCCCGCATCTGCCGAAGAAACAGCGGAGGATGCTTCTTTTGCTACCTTGATGTGAAGTCCTGGAACGACCTCCCCCTTCACCTTCGGACCTCACCGTCTCTTCTGGAATTCAGGAAGGAACTCAAGACCTGGCTGTTCAACTGAACCCTCCCAACTCAGCAAGGTTCCCAGTGCCTGGATACCCTTGTGGGTGATTAGCCGCGCGCTACAAATCCTGCTTGATTGATTGACAGAGTACCCTGTGTGCCAGACTCTAAATCAGCACCTATGATTTATTTGACTATTTTCTTCCTCACTTTTGGGGATATTTATATTTCTTTCATTCAATTAAAAGGATTTAGTGAATTTAAAAAAAAAACATTTTTCAACTAATTATTCTCATACATAATTCCTATTCAGCTCAAATGTTGTTAACACCAATAATGTTTTATTCGTTCTGTGCATATTAGACTAATATTATTTGAACTTATTTAATAGTTTTCTGAACAAGAATACTCTAAATATACATCACACATCATCTTCTAAAATTGAGGCAGCATCTTCAATATTGAGGTATTATTGTACAACTATTCATTGTTCATCAATAATTCTTATTTAGCAGATGTGTGGGATGAATATAATTTTACAACTTTTGTTCATAAAACATGTGATTATCATGACATATGGAGCACTCTGCAGTGCTGCTATTGTCTTGAATTTTTCTTGAATTGGGGTATCTTTCAGAGTCTTTATGAAATTTTAATCATTAGGTGTCCCCTTCTCTACTTTTTTGACTTATGAAAATCAATGGTGTACATGTAACCTGGCACCTTTTTATTGTCTGGATTGACAGAGTAGCTGTCTTCAGACAATTATGTGAGCATAAGTAGAGAGCAGCTTTGACTCCGCTCACATGTTGGGAGCCAGTAGTACATGTTTGGAATGGGAAGAAGTTGTGTGTTTCCACAAAAAAGTGCTTGCCCTCCACACAGCTGTGATCATTTTTTTATTTATTCAGCTGCCTGAGATTGAACTTTCATGGGCACACACATAACATTGTAATTCTTTTAAAGTGTCTTAGATAACTAGATCATTAATGGTGTTTTATCTGGCAGCCGCACAGATGGAAGGAGGGCAGTCATTAACCTAAATGGATGTTTAGGCCTGGCTTGACCGTGGACCTGTCACCTGACCTTATAACCTACACCCGTATTATTCTACAGTTCTTTGCTTCCACACAAATACATATCCAGTCCCAGGCTATTTACTGGTAGTGCTTCACATTATCATACAACGTTCCTTTAAAGCCTTATCTATTGGCAGTGCCAATGCTTGTTTTGTTGTGATGTAAGTTGTTATTGTGAATTATTGCTATAGGCAATATATAGGCACAAATTGTCATTAGTGTTGCTCAGCAAGTGATCTAATCTTGTGTTTTTCTTTCTCGTTTTTGTCTGTATTTTCATTTTCCTATGTGTTTGAATTTTTAACCACTATAAATTATAGAAACAGCCCTGAGGTACCAGAATTCTGTTTGAGAAATAAGTGTTCGCTTGCTGTTATCCTAATTGAAAGACAAAAAAAATAGACTGATAAGAACTATGTGGAATGTAACACACTGAACCCAGGATCCGTTTATGGTTTTTATGTTGAAGTATTGAACATATTTAAATATGTTGTATGGATGTTCATACTGAATGACTACTAAAATAGAAATCAGTGCCTTGTCTTTATGTATTTATATAGAAACCTGAAAAATTATTATACATTTCCTGCTTAATATTGAAGAAAGTACTTTTGGTAAATTGAGTAGTTTACATGCAGTTGGCGTGGATATCAAAGAACACACTGGAAATGATATTTTATGGACTTCAGGAGGAACTCTGTTAGGAATTTGCTCGAGTTATAAAATAGGCCTCCGGTCAGTCAAAGCCTTTCGGAGAAAGGTCATCACATGGCTGTAAAAAGAATGTACAATTCCTAATTCCATAATATTGGCTTAATTAAACGTATAAACACCTACAGCTATAGGATGAAGGACAGGACCAAGTCTGCAGGATGTATTATACTCCATGACGATGCACAGGGCTCGATTCATTTACTATATTAAATTGTGCCACTGCTGTGGATCCCTGTTTGTATAGGTGTTGGAAAAATGAATGGGTTTTCAGGCCCCTCAGAGTTTCCACAGGTAAATATCGGCGCGCAAACCTGCTGATATTTACAGGGAAAAAAGCCCGAAAAATATGGGACGTGGATTTTGGTGCAGTAAGTCGGTTCTATAGTAACCATCAGTACCGGGGCACTCATAATAGAGGCCGTGAGCATTCAGGTATATAAGCTTTCGAACTTTAGAAACCTGTATTCAGTCCAAAAGTCATACCTATCATCTGTGCAAATGCATATCAGGACATGCTTCATGAAGATAAGTCAGTGGCCTATAAAGGGTAATAAATCATTTGCCCTTTAAGGCCCCGATTTCAAGAGGATGGAAAATTGTGCTATCTCTTGGGAGCAAATTGCATACCCACTAAATAGCATGTTCACAGAGTTATTTACAGGGTGTTCAATTTGGGACCCATTCTGCTTTGCACATATTGCGTTGGGGTTATACAGTGCTGATAGAGCATGTTATTTACCATCACGACGTTCCCTAGCATTGCATGTGCACTATTTTCCCAGCCGATTTGTGCCAGGTTTGGCCTGTGGAAAACTTACCAAGGAAAAACCCCTGAGATGGGCTGGTCACATGCAAATGTGTAATGCTGAGCCAGGAGTTTCCAGCTGACTCAATGTTTGTACACCAATCAGATTCATGGTTTTATTACTCAATGTAACCTCAATGTGTATTCAGAAACTCTAAGCCCAACAAACTTTCAGCAAGAGAGATCTTTGGATGAGGGTAAGTGGGCTTAGACTTTAAGTGCATGGTTCAGTAAATTGTGCAGTAATCTGTAGGGAACAGCAGTGCAAGGCTGGGGCATGGCAAACCAAAGAACTGGACATTGAACCAGGGACCTCAGAGATCCTTGATCTCGGTCATTCACCACCTGAAGGAAAAAAACTGTACCTATGTCCCAGTCATGCACTAGTGCTGTTTTAAAAGCCTCCTTTGTTCCATGGGGACTAAACAATACGGTGGCTACTGCTGTTTAACTTTGGTGTTTCAGAGCCGAAAGCACTCTTTGATTCCACTTGAATAACAAAGGTATTTTCACTTACCTTAAAATTAATTTGACAACTTTTTTATTGCTTATGGCCAAGGTTAAAGGTGCTATATAAACTGTTAATGCATAATCCGTTAGCCTCCGGTCTTGTAATTGAATTAATATGTTTTAACTAGGCAAAATTTCCTCTCTATGGGTCCGACTGGAGTCCGTCCGCCATCGTGGTGAGACCCGGACCATCCGCAAAATATGCAGCGGTCCCGCACACCAAATCAGGATGCGACCATCACCATGGCGGTCGCATTTTGCATTTAAACATTAAGGAAGTTAAAATGGCATGTTGTGCATTTCACTGCACTATGTGGCAGGCACCACACGGTGCCTGTCGCTTGGTGCAGTGAAATGTAGGGGGTACCATGGGTACCCCCCAGTGCACCCACGCTTCCCCCAACACAAGGGGGGCCCACAACGGGCCCCCAAAACCAATCTCCACCAGCCTTTCAATGGCTGGCTGGAGACAGCATCGTAATCTGGCCTGCTAGGCACCGCCACCATTTCATTGATGCAGACTGCTCCGCCAGGCAATCACAACGATTGCATGTGGCGGTTCCGTGGTAGACAGTCTTTTCTTCCGTTGCGGTCCAAACGCAATTCCCCCCGCCATCCTAATGTGGCAGGGGGGAAATCGCGGTCCGATTGCGGAAGGACCGCCACCACATGGCTGGTGGTGACGGGCCATCCGGAATTGTAATCGGCCCCGTTGTGAAAGGTGCTTTGGACACAAAAAGAGGTCAGTGTTTTAGTATATTTCTTTTTGATATTCAATGAGACAAGCGTAATGTTGAAATTGGAGGAGGCCATAGCCAGGGCACGCCACGAGCAACCCCTACTATTTGTCATCTGGGTGGGAGATTTCAACTGTTCATTATGCACCTACGGGGACTCGAAGGTGTGTGGCTTAAGAGACTCCCATGATCATCCCCTGTTACACTTCAAACATACACCCCAGGGGGACGCCTTAAACAACATCATTATTCTAAATGATCTATGCATAGTGGAGCCCTGGGTTGGTCCAAATTTTGCTCCAATACCGACGTTTCAGGGAAGTAGAGGTATGATGAGTTTTATTGACTTTGTAATTGTCTCTAGTGGGCACTTCCATCATGTTGATAAGTTGGAAGTAATTGCTAATGCTGCCAGTGACCACAACCCTCTAAACTTATCCCTGCTTTGTCCCGTTAAACCCAAACATTCTGTTTGGGAGCAACCTGTAAAGTATAGTAGGAACCAAGGTATCACACTTAAATGGGGAAAAATAGACGCGGCAGGTCTTGAGGCAGAGATCCTAAACGGATATAGCTCTGAGTATGAGGCATGTCTAACACCTACAACTACCCCTGAAAAGGTCATAGGGAAATTTGAATCTCTATGTGGGCATGTAGCCGAACGCCTCACAAAACCAATTGGTAAAAGCAAAATGCTAGGTCCCAGATGGTTTGATGCCGCATGCTCGGCAACACATAGATCCTTGAAAGCGGCATTAAATCAAAAACCTAGGGACATAGAACTGGTTAGAGCATCTAGACTGGCCTATAAAGAAGCCATAAGAATAAGGAAGTTTGACTTAAAAAACCAAGCCTGGGAAGATCTAGAAAAGGCCTCGGAATTGAAGGACAGTAGGCTTTTTTGGGAAGTTATCAATCGCCCCCTTTTTACAAGTAATGGCAAGGATAATATTGTGATGCAGATTGCATGCGAAACATGGGAATCACATTTTGGGAACATTTTTAACCCACATGGTACTTTATCCAATGAACCATCACTAGGAGACGCTAGGGAATCGGTGGTCTCTCAATCTTCTTTGTCCTTGAGCTCATCGCTCACCTTACAAGAAGTGGAAGATGCTCTGTCGAAAGGCATACCATTAAAAGCACCCGGCCCCGACTTAGTGCCTTTGGACTTTTTTAAATACAATGTTAAGGTTTGGGCCCCCCTGTTGTTAAATGTTTTTAGAGCAGTTGTCATTAGCCGTATTCCGGCATCATGGAAGGAGGCAGTAGTGGTGCCAATTTTTAAGAAGGGCGATAGATCAGACCCCCGATGCTATCGCCCAATCTCCTTAATTGATGCATCGTGTAAGATATTGGGTAGGGTCATTTTAGCCAGACTAGAAACATGGGCAGATTTGGTGGGCCTTATTGTGAATTCCCAATATGGGTTCAGAAAAGGTAAAGGTACTGTCGAACAGTGCCTGAACCTGGCCCTGATCATAGGGAAATACATGAAGGCAAGGAAATCCTCCATCCACCTTGCCTTCATGGACCTTTCAAGTGCATTCGACACTGTGTGTCGGAGCAAGCTGTGGCAAATGATGGAGGTCATGGGCTTCGAGGAACCCTTGGTCACCTTGCTCCGTAGACTCCATGAATCCACTACTGTGGCCATAAGGTTTGGGCCAGGGGGAGAGAAAACTAAGTCTATCCTCTCAACTGAGGGCGTTCGACAAGGATGCATATTAGCTCCTTTTTTGTTTCTTGTGTACACCAATGGTCTGGAAAAATACCTGTTGGACCATTGTCATGATTTTCCAAAGGTCAACGGCAGGAGCATTCCAATGCTTTCTTACGCCGACGACACGGTACTTATGACACTCACAGGAAACAGTATGCAGCACTGTCTTGATGCCTTCCACAAATTCATGTTGGACCTAGACCTCAAGGTAAACTTCGCCAAATCCTTTGCCATGGTTTGTGGCCCAAAGGGTACCAAAACCAGAAAGTTTGTAGTCAATAACTCCACCATTGAAAAGGTTGAAAACTTTAATTATTTGGGAAACCTCTTTAACAACAAACTAAGCTGGGCCCCGTTAATGCAGACTCGAGTTCAAAGTGCTAGTCGCTCTATAGAGGGTCTGTTTCGTTTCTGTGGCAAACTAGGACAAAAACCTGTTATACATCTAAAAACCTTGTATAAAGCTAAATGTTTGTCGGTTGCTACTTATGGGGCAGGGGTTTGGGGGACTGAAAGCCCAGATAAGATACAGATCATGGAGAACAAATTTTTAAAGCGTGTATTGGCTATTCCACCAGGCTCCTCAAACAGATTTGCCCACAACGAAATAGGTCTAAACAACGTGAGTGACACCATTCGCCTTTCCCCTTTACTGTTATGGGGCAAAATATGGCTATCAGAGGACTTACAGCTCACCAGAGATATCCTTCGGGATTGTTTAAAATTGGCAAACATGAAACAGATCCCCTGGCTATCTTATGTAAATGAAATGCTCCATAAAATAGGCTTGGGTGACATTTTTGACAACCCCGAAAATATACAGGGAGATATCAAAGCTGTAATTAAAACAAATTATTGGAAATCACCGTTTGTGAATTCCCTGGTTAGCCCTAAAAGTTACTAAGGCTACTTTGCAGCACCAGTTTTATTTAACCTTCACAAACCATGTGCAATGGCGATTCTACTTGACAAGGTTTAGGCTACACATCTTGCACTTCCTTTTTGCGTTTCCTAAACAGGGGGGTTGGTGTGAGAGACTGCCCCCCTGTCCTTGTAATAACAAAGATAGCCAAAGCACGATGCATATTGTTCTTTTCTGTTCCCTATATAAGGACCCGAGAATCAGGTTTATTAAGCCGATCCTTAAGGAAAAGCAACCATGCCATTATAAAGAGGGTTATGATTATTTATTATCTCTGTCTTCACCTGGTGTCTGCTGTGCAATGTTAAATTTTATACGGGTGTCACTTTTGATTAGAAAACGGTATGGCTAAATCTGGCCCCAAGAAGCTGACCCTTTGATCATGTATATTGTATATTGTTGCATCGTGATTTTCTTATTTATTTTTTCTGCCCTTCAATGTATGCCCCGGTACGAAGAATCTATGAAATCATCTAATTTGATTGAAAGTAAAAGCTATGGGGTCTTCATCTGTGATTATATTAGCTAATGGATTTTATTAGTTTAGTGTTATAATTGTAAGATTGTCTTTTAAAAATGAACTTGAAATAATGCTTGTAAATGAAATTGTTTGACTTTTATGATTCTTTTGTTTTGAATCGAATAAAGTTTTTGAAACGAAACGATATTCAACCGCATCAAGGTGAAGAAATCAACCAGGTTTCTTAAAATAAATGGTAATAAATCCATCCTGGGTGAAAAACTTTTTTTATGCCAAATTAGTTGGTGTAATTTGGTAATTTGGCTTAAGGAAAGTTATGCAAAATTACCAAAATTGCACCACTATATTATATGGAGTGAATTCTGAGATAATTTTTATTGCAAGATGTACAGTTCAGGTAATTTTTTAGCCCAAAACTACAAATCCGAATGCGAACTGCAGCATTGTGAACCTGAGTGGCAGTTCCTTTAATGTAGTCTGTCAACAAATATTTCAGGTAGATATTTTCACTCGAGCAAACTGTTTGGGCAATTTTTGAGTGTAAAACAACAAATCTGACCGCCAACGGTACTGTTTTTAATAGGAGCAACTAGAAATTAACTTGAAGTTATGTTTCCGAGTTGAATTTTTACCCTATTGGACCATTTGGGTAATTTTTTGAGTGCCAGATGCATTTTGCATAATTATGCAAAATTTTGTGATACATTTTCATAATTACGCTACACGAAATTACACGGGTTAATCGCAGCCCTCCTTGGCACATGTGAAGTGGAGTGCTGGACCAGGACGAAATTGTGGAGCAGTCCTGCCCTGCAGGGTGGCATGTCTGAAGCCATGGCTTTACAGATTTTTATGCAACACTAAACAAAACTGCTATCTTGAAACTGACTAGATGAACATACTCTGGGAAATACCAAGGTGTTGTTTTAACCTAGTTAGAGCCGTCGTCCTTTCTTCGACGTGACCTTTCTGCAAAGTACGGAGTTCAACCTTACTTAACTCGATGGCTTAGCCTCTCTGGCCACCAATGAAAACAACGCATCTTGACAGTCGCCTAATTATCTTTGCTCATCATCCGTCATCTGCCGAGCTCTTTGCTCCATTCACATGCCAGGTATTTCCGAAATTAATCATGCCACTGAACGCGGCAGCCCTTCATGTAAATTGTCTTTATTCTCTGGAACAGAAAGACGCCCCCCCTGGGCGGGGGGAGCCCATTTGTAGCGAAAGTGTCTGAAATGTGACATGCTGCATTCCCAAGAAAGATTCTCCGCGGTGACCTCCCAGCAAGAGCAGGGCATACGCCACTGCCAGAGTGTGCGCGCGCGCCTCTGACACCCCAGGGCTGGGTGCATTGCTAATTTGCCCCATTGTTTCAGGGTGAGTGACTTCCCAGTACTGGTGAACAAAGCTTTTCCATACAGGCCTATGTGTGCAATTACTCTATGTTGAAATCATACCATCCCCCGATGCGTATCCCTGCTCCCTCCACCAGAGTTTAAGGGATTCTAGATTGCACACAGTAGTTAGTACACACTTGTCTCATTCCCCCTTCTCGTATACGTTTACATTGTAGGAAGGATGCACCGCGATGCCTTTTCCATCCTAATGCGGTGTTCGGAGCTGGGCTGCCTCCGAGGTATGTTTTGCTTGCCCTGCACTGTTATCGCTACACCATTGCAGTTCATTGCACATGTTTAATGCAGTGCGGCTAAATTGTGGCTCACACTTTAAGTGTAGCTGCTTTGAAAACGAGTGCTGAAAAATAACATTATGAATACAGATGTGCTCCTATGGTTCGGGTGTGTTGTTCTAATGTGATAATATGATTAGAGAACTGGAGTGTTTGAAGATGTGTGTGTGCTCCAATAACCCGCCCCGGATGAAGCCACTGAACCTGAACACAATAAGGGAAAGGAGCAAAGTTCAGTAAAGATAAGCTTGTGTGCAGCATTTCCACCTGTTTAGACGAACCCTAACGTGCAGGTACTTTTAGACAGGGTTATCATATTCGTACAATTGAATGCATTTCTAAGATGTAGTTTTAATATTGCAGTCAAAGTTAAATGTCAATAAATATTGAGATGTGATGTTATCGCAAACTGAACGACAAGGCGACAAAACGCACAGAGGAATTCCATGTGTGTACAAAAGCTACAATCACATAATCTGTACACTTTACGAGATTATGATTTAACCTGTGATAACAGATTCATTTTTTCAGTATATGTGATTGATTTCCACTCGTCATAGAGCATATTAGTCTTGTATATGAAACATATTTGTCCGCCATCTTTCCCTTATTTTAGATGTGGTCCTGTGGCTAGAACTGCCGACTTTGAGACAGGGTGAACCAGGTTTAAATCCCAGCAACTAAACATCTGCATAACTTCATCTCACTATGTCTAAAAAAGGGGGGGAAATATGTAACTTTGGTCCTGAGTACGATGGTGGTGGGACTGCCACCGTCAGGCCCTCAGTGGTGGTCCCACCGCCATCTGCCCCTGCAGATCCGTCCACCAGATTGCGATAGTGAGTGGACGGAGGGCTGGCGGAGAGACCGCCCGCCATGCATTCGACGGGCTCAAGGAGCCCTTCAGACCATCAGATGGACTGTAATCCCCACTAAAGTGTGATTGCAATGTTCCTTTCCGTCTGCTATTTCATGGCGATCCGTCCGCCATGAAAAGGCAGGTGGAAAGTGACTTTGGGGGCCCGCATCCACCCTGGTCCTCTGCTATAGTTTCTGGGGGGCACCTGCGGTGCCCCATAGACATCCCTGCACCATGTGGCAGGCACCGCATGGTGCCTGCCACATAGTGTAGGGATGTTTAAAAAGTGTATTTTGGACTGCAGTGTGTGCTGCAGCCCGCAGCACATGCCAAAATACAGCATATACAGATTGCGACTGCCTTGAAGACAGTCACATACTGTAGGAGAGTAGGATCTGCTTCACATGGGTACCCCCACTTTTTGCTGGTGTTGCACTGTTTTTCGACTTTAGTCTGGCTGTGGCCCTGCAAATCAGGACCACAGCCTAGCTGCTTCCTCTCTAATATGGCTTCCATGTACATTAGGTACATATCTAATTGGATTCTGGAGTGCCTTATAAGCCCCTAGTATATGGTATACTATGTACCTAGGGCAGAGATACCTCATAGACTTACCAGGGGCTGCAGCATGTATTATGACACCCCTGGGAAGCACTCCAAAATGACACCACAGGTCTGCTACTGCAACCTGGGTAAGGGTGTGCTTGCACCCCTTAAAGTGGTATAGGCTACCTATATCACTACCTTATACAGACACATATAAACATATAAGCCAATCCTATGGCAGGCCTTGACAATCCTAAAGGCAGAGAGCTTGGTTTTATGTGAGAGGGTGCCCAAGCATGAGCTGAGCCCCTCTGCAGCATTTGGAAATACTTCCTTATGCCTGTTCTGTGATACAGCCATACCATATACTCTTAAGTGCATTATAACCTCGCGGTAAATGCCATCTTTGGAATGGCTGCATCAAAACATGTCGTGTTTGGTGTCAAACGCTTTGGAATACTAGCCCCCCCCCCCCCCCACCAGTCCTGGCGGCGGGGGTAGCTTTCCACCCTTCTAGAGGGAGAGACATGTTCACACTGACTTAACCCGGTTAAATCCTTTCAAAGCCCTGGCATCAAAAAATGGATACCACTGCCACAGACACGTGTCTGGCCTCCTGCTGTTGACCGAAACTCCGGCAGGGGAGGCCCGGACAATAGGTTTCCTGTCACAGGGAGGTGTAACCACCTCCCCAGACAGGCAGATGTGTATTGGGGCAGGGTGGGTGCATTCAGTGAATGCTTTTGAGACACTGCTGGGGCACACAAGGTGTCCCTGTGCATTGCCCGGTTCAAACTGGTTGCAGGGGCACTCAGCCCCTGCTCTGGCACAAAACTGGACAAAGGGGAAGGGGTGTAACCACCCCACCCCAGGCCCACCCATAGGTGGAGCCTTAGAGGTAGTCCATCCCCTAAACTTAGTATAAGTATAGAAACCCAGTCCATCGGACTTTAGATTACCCTGGACGAACCTCTGAAACATATATCCTGGACCTTCGACTTTCTATCATGACTAGAAGACGGAAGAAATCTCCCTTGGGGTCAAGGAGTGACTCCCCTGCTTGGCAGGCACCAAAGAAGCAACTGACCGGTCTGCATTGCTGAAGCTCCCGCCGGATGCCAAAGGCTCTGCATCACCAGAGGTAGATTTCCAGACTTTCCCGAGGCTACCCAGAGTCCACAGCAAAGCTGAGGCCCGTGGCTATCGTGGGTAACGTGGAACCATGCCCCCTGGACACCGTGAACTTTTGCAGCAACAACACCTTCCTGGTCATCCTCAAAGTTGTGCTTTGGGCTCTGAGTAGCCCCAGCCTTGAGCACCTCCTGCACCAAAGATTGTTGGCCTCCACTCCACAAGTGACCCATCGGCCAGCTCCAAGTGCGACCGTTTGAGGCTCCTTCGCGATCACTAGCCCATTGGCTAGCAGGTCCCCACGAAGGCAACTCCACTTCTACTTGTACTTTTCTGGTTGCTCCAGACTTGTGCTTACTTACCCTTGCTGGGTGAGTCCATCAGACCTTGCTGGTCTGCACAGCAGTCCTTTCTCTGATTTCCTGAGACTTGCCGTTGCCAAGGCTTGTTGGGTCCTTCCTGGTTGCCGACACCGCAGCACTCGACAGACTTTGTGGGATAGCTTGAATCGGGCTCGTGGACTTCGTCGACGCCTCCTGGACCTCGTGGCTGAAGAGTCAAGACACTCGACAACTCACCTGAAGCACCCGACATCTGTGGGCATTGGTCCATCCTGCCCTAGGTCACTGGCTAGTGATCCAGATTCTGTTCCCTCTGCTTTCAGGTTCCTTACATCCTAGATCCAGGCTTGGATCTCTCCGGACACTTCTCCTCTTCTCGGCAGCAGCAGTTCTTTGCAGGCTTCCATTGGAATCGACAACGCGACCCGACACCAAAAGACACCTTTGCACCCGGCTTCCCTGGGTGAGGTAACTCAAGTACTCCAGTACTCTCGAGGGTGCTAGCCCTAGAACTGTCTAAGTCCAAAAGGGTTTGGTCCTAGTTTGATTTGAAGTGTCCCTAATCTTTAAAATTCCAACCGCGACATTCCCCATAGGAAGTAATAGGAACCCGCGGTAGCATTCCACCCTTCTAGAGGGAGAGACATGTTCACACTGACAACCCGGTTAAATCCTTTCAAAGCCCTGGCATCACAAAATGGATGCCACTGCCACAGACACGGGTCTGGCCTCCTGCTGCTGACTGAAACTCCGGCAGGGGAGGCCTGGACAATAGGTTTCCTGTCACAGGGAGGTGTAACCACCTCCCCAGACAGGCAGATGTGTATTGGGGCAGGGTGGGTGCATTCAGTGAATGCTTTTGAGACACTGCCTGGGGCACACAAGGTGTCCCAGTGCATAGCCCGGTTCAAACTGGTTGCAGGGGCACTCAGCCCCTGCTCTGGCGTGAAACTGGACAAAGGGGAAGGGGTGTAACCACCCCCACCCCAGGCCCACCCATAGGTGGAGCCTTAGAGGTAGTCCATCCCCTGAACTTAGTATAATTATAGGAACCCTGTCACTAGGACTTTAGATTACCCTGGACGAACCTCTGAAACATATATCCTAGACCTTCAACTTTCTATCACGACTAGAAGATGGAAGAAATCTCCCTTGGGGTCAAGGAGTGACTCCCGTGCTTGACAGGCACCAAAGAAGCAACTGACCGGTCTGCATTGCTGAAGCTCCCACCAGACGCCGACGTCTCTGCATCACCAGAGGTGGATTTGAAGACTTCCCCGAGGCTACCCTGAGTTCACAGCAAAGCTGAGGCCCGTGGATATCGTGGGTAACGTGGAGCCGTGACCCCTGGACACCATGAACTTTTGCAGCAACAACATCTTCCTGGTCATCCTCGAAGTTGTGCTTTGTGCTCCGAGTAGCCCCAGCCTTGAGCACCTCCTGCACTGAAGATTGTTGGCCTCCACTCCATGAGTGACCCGTGGGCCAGCTCCAAGGGCGACCACTTGAGGCTCCTTCGCGATCATTAGCCCGTTGGCTAGCAGGTCCCCACGAAGGCAACTCCACTTCTACTTGTACTTTTCTGGTTGCTCCAGACTTGTGCTTACTTACCCTTGCTGGGTTAGTCCATCAGACCTTGCTGGTCTGCACCACAGTCCTTTCTCTGATTTCCTGAGACTTGCCGTTGCCAAGGCTTTTTGGGTCGTTCCTGGTCGCCGACACCGCAGCACTTGACAGACTTCATGGAACAGTTCGAATCTGGCTCATGGACTTCGTCGACGCCTCCTGGACCTCGTGACCGAAGAGTCAAGACACTCGACAACTCACCTGAAGCACCCGACATCTGTGAGCATTGGTCCATCCTGCCCTAGGTCACTGGCTAGTGACCCAGACTCTGTCCCCTCTGCTTTCAGGTTCCTTACATCCTAGATCCAGGCTTGGATCTCTCCGGACACTTCTCCTCTTCTCGGCAGCAGCAGTTATTTGCAGGCTTCCATTGGAATCGACGACGCGACCCGACACCAAAAGACACCTATGCACCCGGCTTCTCTGGGTGAGGTAACTCAAGTACTTCGGTACTCTCGAGGGTGCTAGCCTTAGAACTGTCTAAGTCCAAAAGGGTTTGGTCCTAGTTCGATTTGAAGTGTCCCTAATCTTTAAAATTCCAACCGCAACATTCCCCATAGAAAGTAATAAGAACCCGCGGTTGTGTTTCCCCGACGTCCCTACCTTGGGTGGTTCCTTGGGTCCCCAGTGATTCTAGAGGTGATAGGCACCTTGCCTATCTCAGTCGTGGTTCTTGTACCACTATTTTAGTATATGGTTTGGTACGCCCTTAGGGCCTAAACGTGTATTTGTGCTTTTACTGATGCTTAAACACTTGTAACTGAAGTACTTCGAACTCCAGTCTCATAAAGAGACTAGAGGGGTGTGATTTATCTTAAATACATATATTTTGAATATATACCTGGTGTGGTTGACTTTTCATTTGATCATTCAAGACATTATAGACTGGTAAAACAAGCTGCTTTACATTCCTTCAAGACTTAGCCTGAAGGCTGCTCTCCATAGCTACAACTAGGATAGCTTTCACATAAGGTTGTCTTTAACCTATCACCATAAGGGGTTGTTTGGACTGATACAATGTGCCCACTAGAACTAGTGGACAGCATATCTCAGGCCACCTTCCCACACATACTAATATTGGTAGTGGGACTGCCAACAGCTAGTCAGGCGGTCCAGCTACCGCCAAGGTCCTGGTCGGATGAAAGTCCAACCAGCATCGCAATCAGGCCCGCAGTGTTGTTCTGTTGTAAAGTGCCCCAATGCACTTACACCAAGTTCAATCTATAATAATCCCCAGCAAAAGAATACCAATTACATGCCACCCATCACACACTCAAGTTTGACCTTTAATTTTCCAGAAAGATATATGCATAGGAAAGCTGCCACTTCACTTCAGTGATTTAGCCGTAGCCCTTAGCTACTGATGGCACAACTTTCACTGTGTAACACATCACTATTGTGTTACTTTGGTTTTATCAAACACACGTGTGTTGCTATGACTGTGGAGCACTCTGAGCTTTGTGGTAGGTATTTGTAGGTCTCAATTTTTCTTTTACCAATGATTAATGTTTCTGCAATGCAGCATACATAGAATGGACTTTGGGTCAGCACTTGCTCATAATTGGATAGCTTTTTTTCTACCTCAATTTCCTGCTTGTTATTCATAAACCAAAAGAGAGATTTTGCTGTCTGTTGTTGAATACCTATTGTCTACAGTGTGGTATACATGGAGTGGGCTTTGTGTCAGTCCCTTGCTCAAGATTGGATAGCTTTCTTGTTTGTCTTAATTCTATGCTATTTATCCAATGGCTTTCCTCTTATTCTTTTTTTTGTCCCGCCTCTGAAGTATAGCTTCTTTACCATCATTTTGATTGCCTGACTTGCATTATTCTTGAGAGTTTACTGTTTCATAATTTCTCCTAAGCACTCCATGGGTGAGCATGGCAAACTAACACCCACATTATTTCCTACTTAGATTCTTTTTGCATGGGCCAGCAGGTGGACAATGCTACAGGTACACTCGATATCCAGCAATTATTTTCAACCCCATGCCATTAATGTAATCCTCCCATGCCATGCCGTCAGCTTCTCCCTGACACTCTTTGCCACCCACTTCCCACACCCTCAACTCTTCCCCTCCTACCACAAGCCATCTAGGCAACCTTTTTTGAACGCTTAACTATCACTTAAAGAATGCTCATTCTAAGATGGCTACTGAGCCTGCATGTGTACAGAAACCATTGTCAAGGCAAGTAGTTCATATCAACTTTGCCAATTCTTGTTCCATTAGGGGCTCAGGATATTTCACGCCCAAAGTCTCTTCTGCCATTGCAATGTCCATATTTCCTTTTCTATGTTCCCCGTGAAAGTGTATTTCATGCATCTTAATATCCATATTTCCCAAAGCCTATGTCATCTTGTATCTCCTTTCTCTCTCCATACCTGAGTTTGACAGCTCCTTGATTTTTTGTTCCAAAAGATAACCTATAATTTTAATCTTAGGCACACAGTGAGGAGCAGCATTAGTGCCTCTTAAGGTTGGCCTTAGTGTACCTTGGACACTGGTCTTCCCAACCTGTTTGTTTGAGAATGTGCTCCCCTTGCCTTCTTAACTGACTTCTTGGCTGGTGGCAGCATTTGTCTATGTTTAGCATGCAGTAGTTGCACCCAGAATTGGTGCTAGTAGCTGTCTTATTTAATTTACGTCCAGTGAGCTCTGCTAAACATGTCTCCTAGCTATTCATTTTTAATAATAAATGTTAATTTTAATTGTTGCAAATATTATCTCTAGTGGGTGTGCAGAAAAGAGTTAAATGAATGCAAGTGAATATTTACTAAGATTCACAGCACAATAAATGTGATGGCCTGAATCCAGTCAGTCCTTCATTTAAGGCCTTGCAAATATCCCAAAGGAATATTTTAGATATTAGGGGAGACACCTCACACATCAAATGGCAGCATGCTTCATCATAGGTGTCTCCCCTCATTCCGATAAGTGAACACCACCCGAATGGGTTCAACCAAAAATGTTAGCTTGCAATAAGATATTCTTTCTGGACATGTTCAGGGTTCCAGTTCCATAAAAATGACTATGGGTAAAACCAGATTTCTCTTTTTAAGTGTTCATTTTGTTATTTAAAACCAAGTCTGGATGTGTGGTGAAACACAATGGTTTATACATCCAAAAGATATATCGCCTACATATTTCAGCAAAAAACAGATTACCCAAACAGGTCACTCAGCTTTCATCACGACTTAGAACCTTTGTGCCTACCTAAACCTAACTATAAAGGAGTGTGTTTATAAAGGAAGCTTGGTGGAGGAGATCAACTATAGGTGTGACAAAGGAGGCATTGTAACCTTGACTTAAGTTTGACTACAGGGATGTGCCCCCTTTCTCATAGCAGTTGAGGTTGCATCAGAATCCAAATAGGGTTCTTTACAGAACTTTGACATGTAGGAGTGTCATATGCCTCTACAGTCAGCTGAGAGAGTCCAGAGCCAGAGACAGATTTGTCAGGAGAATTTTCTGCCCTCTTACCAAACATCAGTGAATTTCTGTCCAATCTACAAGTGCAGTTGAGCAGAGTGATTACTCTGCTAAGTGAGGACACACGCTCCCTGTGATGAGAGTTTGTGTGCTTGCTTGTTCATCTTTGAGTGACCCCACTTCCATTCCCTTGCTGATACCAACCAGTCTTATTTTGATGAGACAGAAACAAAGGCTTGATAGGCAACGCATCTGAGCATTATTTCTGTGAAAAAGAAAATGTTTGATCAGTTTGTCTTCTAGGATTGTTGGTCCACTTTGTATGGAAGGCTTTGTGTATGATCTATCTAGACCTGAAGTCGGAGTCTTTAAACAGCTAGCATGGATTCGTGGGTACAAACCATTCACTTAAACAAATAATGTAATTATTAGTCATAGAGTTGTTACTACCTCTTGTGACTGGCCAGGTCGGGAAAAATTATCCCTAATACTCACATTTGGAAAATGTCATTGCCAGATCTGTTTGAGGTAAGGTGATCAATCTGAAGGCTATCTGCATTCACAAATTTTGACTACCACTCAGGTTTTTGAAAGGGTCCCATAGATAGTGCCCATTGCAGAGTTGAGTTGTGGAGATTTCTAGATAGGACAATGTCAGTGCAAGACTGTTCCTCTCTATCCAGCATCCTACTGCTGTTCTACTGTGTCTAAGGCTCTTGGACTCAGTGTGTCCCCACCATTCACAGTTTTCTCATAATTAATTTGACTGCAAATGTTGCAGTGCTATCAATGATGTAATAGAATATGTCATGAGTGATATAATATGTGGGGTAATTAGCAGTGCATGGTGAAGGTGTGGGTTATGATTACCTTAGGGCATGAGTTATAATTACTTGAGATAAATATAGATGATGAATTTCAGTGGTTTTGCATGTTTGAAACATCATGTTTAAACTGAAATCTTCACCTACCTATAACGTCACTTTAACCAGTGACTTTCTAGGGTTTTTGTTAATGTGAACTAATACTTAATTATCATACATAAAGCCGACCCCCTGCCATGCATGGTGGGGGGGTTTTGACCGGCAGGCCCTGTGGCCAACCCCCCCATGGGCAGTCAATCCCTCGCAGCACCTTAGGCCAAGCACAGTGGGGGTTTGGCCGCAGGGCCAGGCTTTTGGTCAGGGTCTTCACTGAACCCCCAACAGGAAACCAACCACCTGTGCACAGCATGGGGTTGGCCACAGGGCATGGACTCTGAGCAGCTAACCCTATGCCACTCATGCTCTTCCACAGCACTAAAATCTAAAATGTGAGGCTTTTGGCTTTATCAAGGGGTTAGCATATCAATATATATAAAGCAGATCTATCATCTTTCCATAAAAATAACCAATAGTTTTATTTGAATGTATTATTTCAATAATTCACACAATTCAATGTTTAGTAATATAGAATACTAAAACATGCTTAATAAACTTTCACCAAAAACATGTATGTGACTCTTTTAACATAGTTTTCATTATTACTTTTTGTGGGTAGAAATTTGAAAATAAATAGTCAAGAGGCATATTGTTCCCCGTTGTTTAAAATAACTAAAACAAACATGTCTCTGACTCTTTATTTTAATATATTACATCCCAAAAAGCAATCATAAAACAAGCATTTGCAATGCAATAGGTCTCACATTTATGAGATGTTGAGCTATTGGCATTGTAAATGACAATGCCTTTTATTTATGTGTTGTTTTTGAAACAGTTAAATAAAAAGCATTGTCATTTACAATGCCAATAGCTTAAACTCCTGCAAATGCGAGACCTTTTGCATTGCAAATGAGTTCAGCGCCTGTGCTATAAAGATTTTTTTAAAAGCGCCAGGAGAGAGCATGTCCTGCCTGCAACGGCAGGCAGGACAAAACTATTTGAGAAAATAGTACTCAGAGGCTGTAATGAAAGCCTACTGAGTAATGACACATGTAACAGGTTGTATCTTCATGGGAGGTTACAAAATAAGACAAGGTGGTACTAAGGAGGGTCTACTAAACCTATTGAACAATGAAAAGCCACAGTTCACAGAGGACAATGACACAAGCCAAGGAAACATATGGGTGGAGAGTGGGCTGAGCTTCAAGTCCATATCTGAATACAGCATGCCTCTCAGAGCAGCACATGTGCTGCCCAGGCTCGACCTAAACAACCACACAAGAGTCTTGTGTTTCTTTACACATCTTCAGGCCACATAAAGTACAGCAATACAACCAGCCCCTAGAAGACGCTACACACCCAGCTGTAGAGTAGGCCTGGGCATGCAATTCAGGGCTGCTTGCAAAGTTTGCGGGACTGGGGAACTCTGCAGAGAACATGTAGTTTCTGATAAATTCTGCTTACCTCAGCGTGGCGGAATATTTTTTCCATTGGTGCACTCTAGTCTTGTTTTCGCGCACGCTGGCGAGCGTAACATGACTTGGTGGGCTCTCACAAGTGCCCGCGAGATTTGCCAGCCACCCGCAAGCGCTATTGAGATTTACTTACTGCTGGCGATTTCCAGCACCTTTTTTGTGCTGTTAGTGAGCTCATTGGGGAGCGAGGGACTGAGGCTGCACCTCAGGCAGATTCTATCCTTGAGAAGCAGCTAAATCTTCTCAAAAAGTCGTTTTTGAGTGAATATACCCATGGATATCAAGGAAGAAATCTCAGAACTAGACAAGTTGTTAGAGGTTGGTATAATAGTGGAGTCTGCTGACTGGTTCGTACCCCTAGTAGTGCAAGATGTGCCAACGGCAAACTCAGGCTAAGTGTAGATCTAAGGGACTTAAACAAAAATATTTTGATTGACCAGTTTCCCCTCCCAGGGTCAATGAAATGCTCTCAGTGACTAAGGTTGCCAAATGGTTTACAACCATAGATCTCACGTTAGCCTATCACCAAGTACCCATGCAGTCTGAGAGCTGCAGGTTTACAGTGTTTGGGTGTTTCCGGTTTGTAAGGGGACCATTTGGTTTGGCCTCCGCTTCTGCGATGTTCCAATGGCTAATGTTTAAGATCTTTAAGAGGGAAAAAACATTCTTATCCTTTAAGACAACTTTTGAAGGAAAAATGTGTATTTACTTGGTCTAGTGACTGTCAGGATGCTTTTAAAGTAATAAAGGACGACATTTGCTGGGCACCTGAGCTCCAGGGTTTTGACCCTGAATTGAAGAGCATAGTTACAGTTGATGCAAGTTGCAGAGGGTTGGGGCAGTACTTTCTCAAGTTGAGGATAGAGGTGATTAATGCATCATTGCATTGGCGTCACGTACCATTAGTCCAATGGAAGAGACTATTCTGTAATCGAGAAAGAAGCCCTCGCTTGTGTATGGTGTTTGGAGCACTTCAGAGCTAACATCTGGGGCTCTCATTCTACCTTCAGAATTGATCATAAACCTTTAACCAAAGTATTTACCACTAAAGGTATTTTAAATGCTTCCCCAAGACTAGCCCGCATGTCCATTAAATTGTTACATTATAATTATGAAGTGTGCTATGTTCTTGAGATCAAGAACAGGATTGCAGACTTCTTGAGAAGGATGCCTCTCCCTTTGAAAAGTCAACCAGAGGAATAATTTGAAAACATATGTGTTGCAGAAATTACTGAAGGGATACACAAAAGTGAATGGCTTGAAGCATGTGAAAGAGATAATGTTTTGCAGAAACGTTGTACTTGGATTCTTGCTGGGTGGCCTATTAAGAGAAATGTAGATAATGAACTGAGAGCATTTTGGGAATTAAGAAATGAGTTGTCTTTTGGAGAAGGGAAAATACTCAGGGGTAAAAGGATAGTTCCCCAAGTGTGCTTGAAAGAAATGTTCCTGGAGATTTGCCATGAGGGACACCTTGGGATAACCAAAACCAAGAGTAGAGTTAAATACTTGTACTGGTTGCCAGGCACCGAGCTTCACATTAAAAAGAAAGTAAGGAATTGTGGTTTGCACAACACTTCGGAGAAAACCCCTATTACGGTGAAGCTTTCTTTGTGCCCTTTGAGATGCCCAGATATGTCTTGGGAGTGGATTGGTCTAGATATTCTGGGTCCTGTTCAAGACGGCGTTCTATCCAAGTATGTTGTTGTTATGATAGATCACTTTGCTAAGTGGCCTGAAATTGAGGTGGTCACCAAGGTGGATACTCGAACAGTGGTGTATTTTTTGGATAGGATATTCCTAAGAGAAGGATTACCCAAGGTTATTTTGACAGACAATGGCCCCCAATTCTGTTCAGAGTTATTTAGGGCGTATTTAAAGAGGAGTGGTATTGTACACACAACCACGTCCATTTACCACCCAGCAGGGAATGGCACCATTGAGCGCTTCAACTGGGTGCTCAAGAATTCTATACAACTGGCCAAGGAAGTGATACTTTCGTGGATCAAGGAGGTATGGAGAACCATGTGGGCAAACAGAGTAACTACTTGTAGTTCCGCAGGTTTCAGTCCTTTTGAGGTAATGAGAGGTAGGACTCCTTATTTGAAGGACAACGTAGGATGGATACAACGTTCCACGAGGAGTGAGTGGAACTCCTTTGCCATTAAAGATTGTGTGTCTAAAACCCAGGAAAAATGTAAGAGTTACTATGACAAGAAGAAAAACTGCAGGTACGTTGACATAAAGGTTAATGACTGTGTGAGGGTGAAAATA
Organism: Triturus cristatus; assembly: GCF_964204655.1. Lineage (NCBI taxonomy): Eukaryota > Metazoa > Chordata > Amphibia > Caudata > Salamandridae > Triturus > Triturus cristatus. The sequence continues at coordinate 1,450,100,047 of NC_140589.1, forward strand.
CCCAAAGTGTACAGAAAAGATGGAGGCAAATTCCTCGAGCCGTTAAGTGTGGAAAAGGTTTTGTGTCCTGTTGAGTGATGACAAGATGTGGCATTTGGGACATATTTCCTTATTCAAAGGTGAGAAGAAAAGATTGGATCATTTTCCTGATGTGAACACTAAAAATTATGATTGGTTGTGGTGTGAGAGTGACCCTGATGGTTCTGGTGGCGGGGTGGTTGAGAGTAGAGAACGTTGTAGAGAACCAGAGGAATGAGAGACTGAGGATGGTGAGAGTAATCAATCCACCTCTGCTGAGTGTAATGAAACTAGATTGAGTATATTGGGGCGCAGGATCACATAACCTAAGAAACTGCAAGAGATTGTCTGTAATTAAACTATTATTTTATAAATTGTACAATATTGTTTTTTTTGTTTTCTTTGCAAGGGGAAAATGTTTTGTGTATTATGATTAATTGTGTCTATGTGTCTAGAGTCCAGTTTGGCTTCCCATAGTTGGAATGCTAGAGTTCAGTGTTTGGAATACATATGGATAGAATGCATTATTGGGCATTCAAAAGGCTCTTCCCACCAGACTGGATGCGTGCTGTTTTGCTCCTCGCTGGGGCCTTTTCACATACCATAAATGCTTTACTTTACATCTCTGTGTCGAGATCATTATAACAATCTTCTGCATATATACTATTGGATTTAAGGACTTTGGGGCTTATTTATGAGCCCCTTGCACCAGTTTTGCACTGCCGTTGCGTCACTTTTAGAGACGCAGTTGTGGCGTAAATAATGTGCCATGTTGCGCCATATTTCCAAAGTGACGCATCTAGGCAGATGTGTCACTTCGTAAGCCCCTGTGCTACATTATACCTGCGTCAGGTATAATGTATGCAGGGTGGGCGTTCCCCCGCAAGAGAGGGTCGTAGGCGTGGCACAGCGAAATCTATGAGATTTCGCTGTGCCACTTCTAGGACGTCAATGCATCTCAACCTTATGCCTGCCTCATGGCAGGCGTAAGAGTGACGCAGGCCCTTTCACATGGGGCTTGCCCCATGTGAAAGGAACATTGCTGGAGTTGCGTCGGGCTTCCAACTCACCTCCAGCAATGCACTACTTTTTGCTCAGACAGATACGTCAGTTATACTGACGTATCTGTCCTTCCTTATGACATGATGCATCATATTGTAAATATGACGCATCATTGGTGTCGCAAGGAGGGCGCACTGAGAAGTGGTGCATCGCTGCTTTGACGCAGCGATGCGCAACGTCTCGTAAATGTGTCCCTTTGTTTTTATGATATCATAAGTAAGTTGAAATATTGTTGCCTTAGGGTGTTGTTTGTTTGATAGAGGGCATGTGCTAGGATTAATTTATGCTTTTATTTAACTTTTAGAATGTTTTGTGGCGAGTGCAGTTTCAGTAGGGGCCTAGTTATTTTTTTGCATTTCATTTTTATTCTTTCATAAAGGAAACATTTTGCACAGTTCAGTACATTTTCTCCATGTGTTTTAATATATTTGCAATATTAATTAATTTTACTATGTGACCTACTCTGCCAATTGGCCACTCCGCCTATAGGCCCGGTACTAGTCTTGGGTGCATAATACAACTGTTTCTGTGGTGTCTGCTAAATTAACAACATCATTTAGGCCAAGGATGGCAAATGTGTTTTTCTGGGGTATTTTATAACTTTCCTACAAAACTTGTATAGGTGGGATAATATATAATTGATGCCTTTAGAGGATGTGTAAAATTTTTCCGCTCAGTTTATTTTCATTTTTGGCATTGCAGAATAAATGCTGTTTTCTTCAGTGTTACCATGCCTCCTTTGTCTGGCCAGTATGTGTGTGTGCGTGCCATAGGCATCATGTGTCTTTGTTCCCAATGCCATGTGGCCAGGGGCCATTTTGTATATTCAGTGTCAATAGGCCTGCATGTGTTTCTGTTTTCCATGCCTTCTTGCTTGTTGTTTGACTATGTGGCAGGTGGCCCTTTTGTGTAGCCAGCCAGTGTGCCTTTGCCATAGGCCTGAATGTGTTCTTTGTTGTGGTCATGCCTCCTTGCTGGTTCTTGGTGTTTGACCATGTGGCCTTTAGCCATTGTGTGTAGCTAGCCAGTGTGCGTTTTGCCATTGGCCTGCATGTGTTCTTTGTTGTGGCCATGACTCCTTGCTGGTTCCAGGACTTCCTGAAAGATAGAATGCAGTGTTTCATGCTTGGAGCTTTCAAAGCGAAGCCCGGTTTCATAAAGGGGTCCCCCAATGGTAATGTCTGAGCCCCACATTATTTAACATTTATGTGGCTCCCCTTGCAAAAGTTATCAGAGCATATGGGTTTGAGACCCTGTTATATGCAGAAAATACTCTCTTGGTCTTGTCCTTTTGACAATGATTTTGGAAAAGTAAACAGTTGCGTCTTGGAGGGCAAGAAGGCCATTGCTAAATGTATGGCAAACAATTTCCTACAGCTGAACCCAGGGAAACAGAGATTACTCTGTTTGAGAAAGCTTACATCCTGTGGACCCCAGATTGGTGGCCACCAGAAGTAAGCAAAGCCCCTATCCCTAGCAAGGTAGTTAAAAACCTAGGGATAAAGATGGATCAGAAGCTTAACATCAAAGATCAAGTCCAATCTACAACGGGCACTTGTTTCTACACACTGCATTTACTGAAGAAAGTATTTCCATTTCTTCCCTTATTTGCTAAGAAGACCTTGGTACATGCTTTTATTGTGAGTCGGCTGGACTACAGCAATGCGCTACTTGCCTCTGCAAATGAGTCTATGTTTTCGAGCTGCAGGTCATACAAAATACAGCAGTGCAGTTGATTTGTAATCAGCCACTCAGATCAGCTACTGCTCCCCTGCCTAAAATCCCTTTACTGGCTGCAAGTAAAGAACAGGATAATATTCAAAATGTTCTGCCTAACCTAAAAAGCACAGCTGGGCAAGGGCCCGCATAGCTTTGTCAGAGGCCCAGACAATTTCACCCTGCTAGGAACTTACATTACAGTGAGAAGGAACTACTGGTAGTCCCCCGCATGCGACAATCCAGATGGGGTGGAAGATCATTCTCCTATCTGGCTCCTACACTTTGGAACAAACTGCCATTTCATGTCAGAACCTGCCCTGACAATAATAAATTTAGGAAACACTAAAAATGGCTCTGTTTGAACCCAGTTTCAACCTGTTGTACTGACTATGCCGAGATACCCCTGAGGGGGTGATTTGTACGTGCTATCAAATAAATTCATTCATTCATAGGTGCACAACCGCACAACAGCATTCATTTTCTAAGGATTATTGCATTTCCGCCTGCACCTCCCTGAGTGCCACGTGTCTCCCTAGATGATGAACATAAAGCCTACAGTTACATCTGTATGTGTTGTTAATTATCCTTCCTGATTGTCAATGAAATATTATGCTATGTTGCTGTGATATGACTTTGGAATGCATACACTGTATGGTTGTTAATTTCTTATTTATAACTTAAGCAGGAGAGGATGTGGCCTAACGGCTTGGGCGGTCGACTTCAAATCTGGGGAACCGGGTTTGAGTCTCGGCTCGGCAATGATGCTCAACATCCTGTGATTCTGGGCAAATCACTTAATCACCGTGTGCCTAACAAAAAAAAGAATAATGTGCTCCTATGTAACGCAACTGGTGCTCATGTAAAGCGCTCTGATACCTATTCCTTCGGGTCAGGTTTGCGCTATAAAAAAAAATCCCAAAAATTCATACTGCAACAATGCCGTGTTTCACTAACGTTTCTCTTACATGTTTGCTTTTAGGTGCACAAGAGAAGAGACATCACCCACAGTACTCCAAGACAGAAGAATTGTACACATATGTGACCACACATGATGTCAGTCTGCCAATCTCTTCAGCTTGTGCAGCTAAGTGCCACTGTCAACTGACATCTTCAAGATGGCTCCAAAGAAAGGTGCTGTAAAGAAAGTGTCCATTGAGAAGAAGCAGCTTCCCACCACTGGCTTATTGGCCTAAACTTTTTTCGGGCAACATCGTGTGTAGGGGTAAGGGGTAAACTCCACTCCGACGGGAGAGTTTGCAGTGATTTGTCACTCTGTTCTCCAATGGGAATGCAGATTTCAGCAAAAACCCGGCCAGCATGCCTGCAGAGCAGAGTTAAATGGTGCGCTCACCCCTAGTTTCAGCAATCTCATTGTGGGGGACTTACTTGTGGCAACAATTTGGGGGCCAAAGACTGAGAGTCTTTGGCCCCCAAATACTCTCAGCATTCAAAAGAACTTCATTAGGGGTGGCCGAGCAATACTCCCCCCGCTCACAGAAATCTGCTGAATTTGGTGGATTTTTTTGCAACTCAGCAGAACTCCGCCAAGACTTGGGGGCATATGTATGAAACCAAAATTTAGTCGCAAACGCTGCGAATCGCAAAAAACAGCGTTTGCGACTAAATTTTCGCTATTTTATATGTATGACACACATTCCCAGAGAAAAATAAGAAATCGCTAAATTAGCGATTTCTTAGGCTGCGAAACAGAAAAATTGCGTATATATTTGCGATTTCTTAGATTGCGATTTTTTTTTTTTTTTTTTTTTTTCAAAGATTTTATTGAAACAATAAATCAGTTACAAGCATGGGCCTACAACCACCAGGGCCGGCCGCTAGATTCAGAAAGGATCGTACATTAGTCAAGGCAGTAGGCGACACCTGGGGCCCAGCCCCGTAATTGGCACAGGATAGCCCGAGAGAGGCAGGAGACATACAGTTAACATAAATAATCAACAAAAAACAAAAGGCGAGGCATACGGGCAGAAAACGTGGGTCAGGCTACATCCGGGGGACTTTTACTCCAAGACTTCAATTAACTATCAACAGGAGGGAGTACTGAAAGATCGGGGGGGGGGTAACGGGAAAGGAACATCTATATTCGATTATCACAATCAGTTGCGAGGAACCATCAAGGGTCAGGGGGACAAAGCAATATCGGTGTCCACTAGGGGGGGCGTACAGATACCCCCACGATATACGTTCCATTGCCCCCAAATTCTACCCCATGCCCCGGGTTTACCGCGGGCCACATATACAGTCTTCTCCCTGAACATACACCAGTCCATGTTTTCCTTCCATACTGACACGGTGGGTGGCCGCTGGGAGCCCCAAAGCTGCGCTATATCCCTCTTGGCAATCATGTAGCCCAGGGCCGCCCACCGAGTCTGCGCCGCGTTATAATCATTGGGCTCCCACACATTCAAGACACAGCGAAGCACCTCCGGCAGCAGCGCCACCCCGGTGACTTGTCCCATGACCCCATGAACCCGACGCCAGTATTCAGCCACTTCCCGGCACTCCCAAAGGATATGGAGAAAGGTGGCACTGAGCCCACACCCCCGCCTGCAGAGCCCATCCTCCGAGAATCCCATCGAGACCAGACAGGGGCCCGTAACATACACCCGGTGGAGAATCTTTAGCTGAACCAGGCGGAGGCGGGCTGGAATGGCAACTTCCTTGGGGGATGATAGTGCGGACTGCCAGTCCTCGTCGTCTAATTCCACCCCGTCCCCCGTCCACGTCTCCCGAAGGCGCACCAATAGGTCAGCCCGATTATTAATAAGTTTTTTATAGATTAAGGAGATAGTACTGTCGGGAACATGACCATCAAGTATGCGGTCCTCGAGGGGCGAAGAGGCCGGGATCTTGGTCCCCACCCCAAAGACAGAGAGCAGGGCGTGCCGAACCTGGGCGTATCGGAAAAACTCCTTTTCCGTGAGTTCGTATTCGCTCTGGAGCGCCGCGAAGGTCTTAACCGCGCCCTTCATCCATAAGTCTCCCACTCTACTGATGCCAATCGTGTCCCAACGGTCAAACCCCTTCGTTGTCCAGAGGCTTCCCAGTCGGTCGGAGGCAAATAAAGGAGTAGCGCATGTTAGTCGCTCACTCCAGCCCATGGCTACATTGGCCGCCTTCCAAATCCGTACCGCGATCTTAGTGGGGCCCGTCAGGGTCCGTCCAGCCGAGCGGGAGTAAAGCGCCCTGTTATAGTTACCACCGGGAAGCAGGAATTTATCCATCTCATACGCCGGGTTCAAGCCAGGCGCATACGTGGCGTGGTTAATGGCTGATAGCTGTGAGGCCCAATAATACCTGCGAATGTCGGGAAGCGCGATGCCCCCGTCGTACCAGGGGAGAGTGAGTTTGGCCAGGGCGATACGCGCCCGTCCGTCCCACACCAGTCTCCTCTGCAGGCTCTCTACTTCCCGAAAGTAGGCCACTGGAATGATGTCGAAGGAGTTCTGAAGTGCATAAAGGAACCTGGGAAGGGACATCATTTTAAACAATGCGGCCCGACCCAGTGGGGACAGGGGCAGCCTACACCACCGAGCCGTGTCTTCCCTCAAACGCCGAAGTGGAAGCAGGAGATTGTGCTCATAGCGAGCTACCGGGTCCAACGAGATGTGTATCCCCAGGTATTTAAAGCCGGACAGAGATATCTGGATCGGAAGCCGAGGCGGCAGGAGAGGGGGGCCACCGGAGATAGGATAGACACAGGATTTAGACCAGTTAATCGTGAGACCCGAATTTCTCCCGTAGGAAGTCAGAACATCGAAGAGAACGTTAAGCGACTGCCGCGGCGAAGTAAGATACAGGAGGATATCGTCAGCATATAACGAGACCCGATCCTCAAAGCCCGGGGCCCACCGGATCCCCCTGATCGAGGGCTCCCAGCGGAGCCAAGCGGCGAGTGGCTCCAGGGCGAGAGCAAAGAGCAGAGGGGACAACGGGCACCCCTGCCTCGTACCCCTACCAAGAGCGAAGGGCCGAGAGACCCGCCCATTAACCACCACCTGAGCCATGGGTCCCGTGTAGAGAAGCTTCACCCAGCCAAGAAATCCCCCCCCAAAGCCGAATTTGGTCAAAACCGCCCAGAGGAATGGCCACTCGATGGTGTCAAAGGCCATCGTGGCATCTAAAGAAACCAGCACGGCCGGTTCGGAGAGGTACTCTGCCCTGGCGAGGGCGCCATGGAGACGCCGCAAGTTGAGGGCGGTGTTGCGATGTGGGATGAAGCCGCATTGATCAGGATGAATCAGATCGCAGATGACGCTCAACAAGCGATTGGCAAGGACTTTAGCCAGGATTTTAGGCTCTGCATTTAGCAGTGAGATAGGCCTGTAAGAGGCACAGCGGTCCCGTGGCTTACCGTCCTTGGGGATAACGACTATCGTGGCCAGTCGCTGGTCGACCGGAAGGGAACCGGCCTCGAGGGACTCCTGAAACATACGACGGAGGAAGGGCGCTAGTTTATCTGGGCGCAACTTATATAATTCGATAGGTAGACCGTTGGGACCCATGGCCTTGCCCGAGCGAAGGGACCGAATCGCAGTCGCGATTTCATCTACCGACAAGGGAGCGTCCAGCTGCTCACGGTCCTCGGTGGAAAGGCCAGGCAAAGCAATGTCCCTCAGGAGAAGGCGAGAATCTTCCTCATCCCTATCAGTCACCGGGGAGTACACAGTCCGGAGGTGGTCGGCAAAACATTCCACAATCTCACCAGGCTCAGTCACACACACTCCATCCGAGACACGCAACTCCGGGACCACACGATTCACTCTCTCCTTCTTATCCAGCCACGCAATCAGCTTTCCCGCCTTGTCCCCGGCATCATACAGCCGACCCTGCTGCTCCCTATACATAGTTTTGGCAGCGTCGGTGACAAGAGATCTGTATTCAAACTGTTTCAGGTTGAGGGCATGGAGCCCGTCCGGAGTGACACCCGCCTCCAAGGCCGACTCCAGCCCCGAGATGTCAGTCTCCAGCTTCACCACCGCCTCACTCCTGAGCTTCTTAGCCACCACTATCTGGGAGAGGGCGTGTCCGCGGATTACGGTTTTAAAGGCTTCCCACAGGGACATTGCAGACAACACAGACCCCTCGTTTTCAAGAAAGTATTGGTCCATAGCCTTAACCAGACTCTCGCGGGTCGTAGGGTCTCGCAGGTACCACGGGTTAATGGGAGCGATCCGCCCTGCAGACCGCGACTCGGTGTCAAAGAGAAGCCACAGCGGGGAATGATCGGAGATACCCCTCGCCAGGTGCCTGACCTCTCGAATTCGACCCGTCTGCGCCGCGGGCATAAGGAAATAGTCTAACCTAGAAAGACTCCCATGTGCCCCAGAGTGAAAGGTGTATTGACATTGGGTCGGATGCATTAATCGCCAACTATCCACCATGCCGAAGGTCTCCAACAGACCGCCTAGCCAAGCCTGGGCGGCGGGGAGGGCCCTGGGTGGGTGGCGATCCAGGTCACCCGAGACCACCGAATTAAAATCCCCGCCCATAAGCAAAAGGCCATCCGGAAGTTCAAGCAGCATTCGACCCAAGTCCGCGAAGGTGGAGTTCTGTAGGCCTGGTGGGACGTAAATTGAGACCAGGGCAAGGGGATGCCCCTCCCACCTCCCAGTCAGACAAACATAACGCCCTCTGTCATCTGAGACCACCCTCGTGATCTCCAACGGAAGTGAGGATCGCAGGAGAATGCCCACCCCCCTGGAGCCAGTTGTGTAACCAGAGTGAGCCACGAGGCGGTATCCCCCCCTGTTCATTGCATGGCAGACATTACCAACCAAATGCGTCTCCTGGAGAAACACCACATCAGGAGTCAAACGACGCAAATACTGCAGAACTACACCCCGTTTGATACGGTCCCCCAACCCATTGACGTTCCATGACATCAGCTTCAACCCGTCCCCCCCCATCCCCTCCAATAGATCAGAGGTCCCCCCGCAAGTAGCACAAGTCCCAAAAGTGGAAGAAAATCAATACCTCGCCCTGCAAACAAAAACCACACTACAAAACAACCCCTCCTTCCCCCCCACCCCCCCCAACACCCAACTCCCCCCACCCTGCACCCCTGCGGGCCAAAAAACCCCCCCAAATTGCAGTGTGCCTGTCGCCCAACTAACCCCAGTCTACAAAAAGACCCCGGAGGAGGAAAGGGACCCGTCCCCGCCCGCCCCCCATACAGGTACTAGCAAAACACACTGAACCAAAGAAGTACAACCCAGCTGAGCAGTGCAAATTGGCAAAATGAAGGACCAAAAGTCACTCCAAAGGGGACCCGTCACCGTTGGCACCCGCAGAGGGCCCGGGACGGCCACCTCTGTCCGGCAGCGAGTCCAACCAGTCACTCACGGCCACAGGAGAGTCAAAGAAGGCAGTCCGATCCTCATGTTCCACTCGGAGTTTGGCAGGGTAGAGCATAGAGTACTTTAGGCCCAGCTCACGAAGACGACGTTTCACCCCCTGGAATCCCATCCGCTGCTTCTGGACAAGTTGAGTAAAGTCCGGATAAAAGTTAATGGATGAGTTCTCATGTCGAACCGGGCCATGGACCCGCGAGGCCTGCAGAATCGCATCCCGGTCTCTGTAGTAAAACAGTTTGGCCACGATAGGCCTCGGGGGGGCCCCCGGCCGTGGCCGCCCGCCCGGAACTCGATGAGCCCGTTCAACAGCAAAAAATTTACTCAAGCCCGCAGGGGTCAGCTGTTGGAGGATGAGTTCCTCGACCAGGAGGTCAACCGGGCGGTCGTCGGAGGACTCCGGCACGCCGATGACACGGATATTGTTGCGTCGGGCCCGTCCCTCGAAGTCCTCCAGCCGCCGGGCCATCTGCTCATTGACCACCTTGATGTCGCCAAGCGCGGCCTGCAGGTCCGACACATCCGCACCCAGGGTGGAGGTCCGCGCATCGAGAGTTTGAACCCTCTCGTTTGTTTTGGAGAGGTCCGCCCGTATTAAGGTGACATCAATCGCCACCGTATCGATCTTGCGGGCCAGGGCCTCATATTGCGTGGCGATGGTCTCCCTGATGCCATTAATGGCGCCCATGATGTCCTGTAGGGAAAGTTCCGAAGAGACGGATGTGCCACCACCGGCGACGTCTGAGGGGGGACCGGCCGTTCCAGGAGAGCCTCTGCCATGAGTGTAGCGGTCCATGTTGTTGGTCTGGACCGATCCTCCACGGAGGGAGGATTTAGTCTTACGCCCCTCGGGGCCCCCCTTGCCCCCCATGCGGCCACGGACTCCGAGGGGGACCGCCGATCAAAAGTAGTTGGGATACCGGCCCTGGAAACCAGCGCCTCACCCGAGGCCACAATATGGCGGTGCGGGGGGACCCAAGGCGATAGGCACTCTAGTGGCAGGTGGAGACAAAGCTTTGTGCTGAGCTTAGGGAAACACTCCGCCACCTCAATCGCTCACCGGCCAGCCCCCTGAGGTCTGAAAGTGAAACCGAAAGTGGCCGAGCGGCCCCTGGCACCGCGCCACAGCCGTTGTTGTTCAACTGCGACACGGCCCCACGGCTCACCTTCGCCCCGGGCACCTCCGTCGGGTGGGTCCCAAAAGTTCAAACAACGATATTTCAGGATTCCCGGGTCCGATTAGATTCCTGAAAAGAGATACGTGCTCAGCCGGTCGTCATCTCCCAGATTCCATAAACCAAATCAGGATATTGTCAGGATAAATTCCGAGGAGCAGCGAGGGTCCGGGGAGCCCTGTGCTCACGCGACCATCTTGGATGCGCGCTAGGCTCCTCCCCCCAGATTGCGATTTTTTTAACTTTGCGAAATTCGCAATAGGGATATCGCAATTTAAGAATTCGCTAACAAATGTATGAAAAAGTCGCTAATTGCGATTTCACGAAATTCGCTAATTAAGAAATCGCTATTAACACCAATTGCATGCAGGTGGTAAACTGGTGCAAGGTACTTAAACCACCCCACAATGCAACAGACCCAACCACAATGGCAGCAATGTTCGTGATAGCCAGGAGGCTGCGTATTCGGGCTCTTGCACAGAGGAGAATGAGACAGAAACGGATATTCAGGCTGCGCATCACTCTGTTCCAGCACACTGAAGAGGACATCTAGGGGACAAGTACAAACTGCACCCACAGACCATAATGGACCTGATTGAGGAGCTGAAACCCTACTTGGAACACCCTACACGCAGGACACAAACAATTCCCACACATGTGCAGGTCCTGTGCTCCCTGCACCTCCTGGCCTCAGGGAGTTTTCAACGGGTAATAGCAGAGGTTGGTGGGGTGTCACAGAGTGCACTGTCGCGCTTCTTACATGCCTTTTTAGATGCAATGCTACAGAGGCTCTCACATCACATATACTTCCCCACCACCCAACAGGCATTACAGCAAACAAAACTGGACTTCTACCAGATTGCACGTTTCCCCCACGTCATTGGCTGCATCGATGGGACCCATGTGGCCATCACACCCCCATCAGCAACTGAATATGTCTACAGAAACCGGAAATGCTACCATTCCCTCAATATACAGATGGTGTGCAACGCAAAGTATATCATCACTGACATTGTTCCCAAATACCCCGGCAGTACACATGACCCCTTCATCTTTAGACACAGTGGAATACACAGACGTCTGAGTGCTGGAGAGTTTGGGGAGGGATACCTGCTAGGTAAATACATGGCACACATCAATACATCCACTACATCACTTGAGGGGGGGGACATTGACTTACCTATTGTGTCTATCCCTGCAGGTGACAGTGCCTATGCAGTGCGGGACTTCATCCTGACCCCATATCTGGATCCTGCAAATGCAAGTGAGAGGAGCTACAACAGGGCACACAGATCTACACGCAGCGTCATTGAGCGTACCTTTGGAATCCTGAAGAGCCGCTTCCGGTGCCTGCATAAAAGTGGAGGCGCACTGCAATACAGCCCTGAGACCTGCTGTAAAATCGTGGCAAGCTGTGCAATGCTACATAACATGGCAATGAGGAAAGGCACCACAATTGATGTGACCGATACAGACACATCGGATGACGAGCGCCCTGCTCCCCCTGCCAGACCTGCATCAGGAGTCGGGGCAGCTGCTGGACGCCAGAGACGGACTGAGATCACACACTACTTCTTCTAGGTGAGCAATGATGACATGAGACAAAAAAGCTTGATAATGTGTGCAGTGTTTATTCACACTTCACAATAATAAAAATTGTAGCTGTCCCCAGCACATGTTATGCACACAGTGCAGGTAAGGTACAAGTAACTGTGCACACAGCATAATAGGGTTACTTCACCCTTTTAGCATTAAGTGCCACTGCACAGTTCACCTCCTTCGGTGATGCATTGGTGGTGTTTGGCGTCCAGGCTGAGTGCCCCCCATGGTGTTCCCTTGTCCTGCACCCTGTCTGCCACTGCGCCGTCTTTCTCCTAGCAATGTAGGAGTGGTGCTGCTCCTACTGGAGGTGTCTTCACTCTTGCCAGAGGCCATGAGAGCGCTGCCACCTGCGTTGGCCGTCTGCAGCTGCTCCACAGCACTGGTGACCTGTGCAAGTCCTCTGGCTATGTCCTGGCAGCAGTGCGCCATTTCAACCTGCATCGTGACGCTTCTGCGTGTGAGAGTGCTGGTGGTGGTGCATAGGCGGTTCACAGCCTTGGTGTAGTTGTGAAGGCGTGCATTGGCACGTCGGCCAGCCCTCTCACTGGCGGCTTGGTTGTGCCTCAAAGTGTCGCATAGGTCACGGATGGCACCTGCCATGGCCATGATGCCCTCCCCCATGTTGTTTTGATCCTGGTGGATACGGCATAGCTGCCTATTGATTGACCTGAGTGCTTTACTTTGCAGGCGCTGTTCCTGCAGCATGCTGTGTTCCAGGCCAGAAAAAACAGTTTCTTCTACCTCAGTGGCAGTGCTGCTCCTGGGCCTTGACCAGCGTGTGTCCTGTGGTCGAATCCTTGCCCTTGGTGTGTCCTGAATGGGCATGTGTGACACACCCTGACTGCCCTCTCTCCTGTCACTGTCCTCTCCTGTGGCCGGTATTTCATCCTCAAATGGAGGCAGTGGGGGCACATGTGTGCGCTTCCTGCACTGGATTGGTAATGTCTCTGTCTCGTCACTGGAGTCCCCAGGATGTGCAGGCTCCTCTCCCTCTGCGCTGTCCTCACGTGCCCTGGATTGTGCTGTGGATGCAAAGAGGACTACATGAGTTTGTGTCTTTGTCTGCAATTAGCAATCAATAAAGTTCATACAGTTTGTATCGGCTAACCTCTGATACTGTATCATTCACTAATCCCCAACCCACATGTTGCATTAGATTTCCTTTGTCTCATGGACACACTGTCAGACATAGTACTACAAGTCCCATGATGCATTGCTGGGTGTGCTGTAAGACTTGGACTGGAATGACATTTTGTGAGGTTATTAAGCGCATTTGGGGAAGTGTGCATGGGATGGGGATCGGTGCAGACTGATTTTGCATGCATCTTACCTTGGCTGCTGGATGCAGGGTCGGAGCTGTCTATGTCAGCCACACCACCGACGCTCTCAGGCAGGAGAGTGGCTCCACAAGCTCCTCGTGGGGTGTTGGCTATGGTGCTGTGGATGGTCCTCCCCCAGTCTGGTTTGCGTCCTTCAGTCTGGCTGCCACCCTCTCCTTCGACCTCTGGCGCATGTCATACCATCGCTTGCGCAATTCTTCGATGGTGCGATTGGTGACTCCCACAGCATTGACCTTATTTTGGATATCCAGCCAAATTTTGCACTTCCTTGCCTCTGGGACACGCAGTGCCTTCTTACCAAACAGGAGTTCATGGCTGCACACCATCTCCTCAATGAGGACCTCCTGCTCCTTTTCTGAAAACTTGTGTTTCCTCTTCCTCTTCTCTGCATCCTTGCCCTCCTGTTGTTTGTTTGACTCCATTGCTGGTTTCTCTCTCCTGGGATGCCTCCTCACACTCTCCAAGCAGCCTCTGGGTGTGGCTCAGGTGAGCAGGTGCAGGAAATCACTCCAGTTTCCTGTTTGTGATGTCATCAGGCTGCACCTGAATTGCAGATTCCCGTTTTTGCGATTTCTTAATTTGCGAATTTCGCTCTTAAGAAATCGCAAATGAGGTTTCTGAGAATATTTTGCGATTTTTAAGAAATCGCAAAACTTTAGCGATTTTTTATTTACATCCCGCTTTGCGAATCTTAATTTGCTAATCGCTAAATATCGCAATTTGGGATTCGCAAAACGGGAGTTTCATACATATGCCCCCTAGTCATGAGTCTGCTGCACTGGCCTCTGGGGACCAAGCTGAGAGAAGCACTCAAGCATCAACGACCCCACCCCAACCTAGACCCAGCCCATGTCAACCAGAGAGGCAGCCAGTGCAATCACAGCAGTGCCGACAAGCAGTGACGTTGAATTGGAATTGTCTCTTTCGCGAAGTAGTACACAACCCTTGCTGGAAACTCAGCTAAGTGTACAACAACAGCTGCAGCCAGCATTAGTATATCTTCCTAAAGTAGGAGTAGAACATGAGATTGAGCTTCTTGCTGAGCAAGTAGAACCCCCTCTTTCAAAAGATCCATTGGCTTTAAGATCTCCAGCAAGAAAAAGGAAGTGTACTCCACCATCTTCTCCAAGACACCCTTCCGATGATCTGGATGCGGATTGGTCTGAGATGTGTCAGGAGAGGCAAGGGAAAAGGAAAGTTCCTAAAAACCTTAGAGTTATGGATGAAGAAGAGGAGGATGACAAGCCAGTCATTGGATGCTACCCCAGCCCCAGAGGACACCGACATTACCCCGCCTCAACCTGCTCCAAGGGATATGGCACTGATCTCACCACCACTGCTAGCTCACATACTTTCAAGTCCCCTGCGACCTGCATCCACAACTAGCTCAGCAGAAGTAAGCATTGCAGTGAGGCAATCATCAACATATACACCTACATCCACTTCTTCGGGCATTGGCATTGGCACTTGTGGCTCAATGAGAAAGTTGGCCTCCTCAGTTTGGGACTTCTTTACAGTTAGCAAGCAGGAGGCTAACATTGCCATATGCTCCATTTGCCATGTGAGTGTTTGATGAGGCAAGCCTGGTACACACTATGGCACAGGAAGCCAAATGATTCATGTGAAAAAACATCATGAAATCCTCTGGGATGTACACTTTAAAAAAATTACTGCAGGTGGTGTTGGTGAAAGTGATAAAAGCAGGTACTCTGCTCTGATCATGACTAAAGGTGAAGGCAATGAGGAAGAAGAGGGTGACATCTTTACGCAAAGCAGCCCTGTCCACAGCAGTGCTCTAGTGTCGCCCACATCAGTAATGTCGAAATGGCATATGAGTCAGAATCAGATGAAAACACCACCGCAACAGCATACAGTGACTACCCTGGGACGCACATTGACTCTACCACTTTCTTTTCTCCAAAAATCACCTGCATCAGTGGCACCAGAAAAGAAAAAAAAACAGGCTACTATTACTTACATGTTTAGGCAGGAGGGTCAGTAGGAATGCAACCACCCAACAGAATGTTTGACTAGTGGGAAGCTGGCTAAAATGTTAGAGTTGGACCTCCTTCCTTTTTAATTTGTGGAAGGAATGGGTTTTCTAGAATTTGTGGCCGCCATCTGCCTGAAATGGAAGGTTCTCAGCCTGACCTATTTTACCAAAGTTGATGTTTCAGCGCTCCATCATGATGTGCTGGAATTGATTTGATAAACTTTGCAGCAGAGTGCTGTTCAGACTATCCACCTGACAACAGACATGTGAACCTGTTGCCAAGCCACTGACTACATGTGTGTCACTGCACACTGGATCTCTTTTGTGGGGGTTAGAGAAATTACATCTTCAGGTTTGGACGCTGATGAAATTCTTAATGGTGCTCAGAAGCATGCAACAGTAGGCTTGTTCCCCATGGGGAAATCACACACAGCTGCAACATCTTGGAAGACTTCAACAGAGAGGTCTTTGAACGGACGTGACACTGAGGACTTAACACTGGATGTGATCCGTCTTTACATCTAGCCATTGTCCATCTTGGAGGTCAGTTACCAAATTTAAGGTATCTCAGAATAGTTCAACATCTAATCTAATAGCTACAGTGAATATGTGGTTTTTATCTTTAATTTACTTCCCACCAAAATATGTTATCCTTTATGATCTTCACAATATCTTTATCCCTAATTTTAGGGGTAGAAGACTTGGACAATAGAAGCTCCTCAAACTGACATTTCGTTGTATATCTTTTAAGTTAAAACTTACCATCTTAGATGCATTAAGCTGTGGCTTTGTCTCCCCCTTCTTCTAACTGGCTTGGAGAATATCATCACACATATCTGGTATATATATGTGATTTTCGATTTTTCATTGAACTTCATTTCTCCTATTCACATTAGGTGATTTGCATCACATTGGTCTTTAGTCTTTCTTATCATTGGTGATGTGGTCTCTTTTGTCTGAATCTTCATGAAACCTTTCTTCATTCTTTTATTTATGTTTTCATTGTGACGTTGCCCTGTTATTAATTCAATGTATAACTTCTTGACTGAAGAGGTCTGATCTATTGTAAGATAGAATTGATTTGTAGGATCTACAATATGTGCCCAGATGTATATATGTATATATGTGCATAAATATACATGTGCTCTTTCAATATGTACTTCTTTTCTTCCTTTAGACACAAATGACTACCTGATGAAGGCGTCCCCGCAGAAGCACACGTAGGTTGTAACCATGTTAGCCATGATCATACTGTGTAATATTCTGATACTTATTTTGTACTGATTCACTCTAATGTATTTGTCTGTGTTTAGCCCTTGATACATACCTTGTGCTTGATCCTACCTGGACATAAAACAAATATTAGCCAACATTCATGTATAACTAGATAAATAGATATGAATGATGGTTGCAACCAGGTATATCCTTTTACATGTATCAAATTGTACTAGCTGAATGAGGCACCAGTTAGTATATGCACTTTGATTGTATCACATTGTATTAATTATCATCGATTCTTATACCTATAGTAAAAATATTTTTCTAAAAATTACTCTTTTATATAAAAAAAACTACAAATAAAATAAAACAATATATTTTTGAATAATTTTTTGTTTCCGGTCACATATTGTTGCTTACATAGATCCACCTTGTATTCATTTCCTACATGTTTATTTGCAAATAATATAGTAATATAGTTAAGGCCATGGCAGATGGTGGCTATTTTAGAGTCTTTTGTTTGGCGCACTCCATAAACATCACTAGAGGTGTGGCGCCGCGGCCAGGGTGACTGACTCCGGAATCTGGGGATCAGGGTTCAATCCCCGGTGCCGGCGGCAGATTAGCCCAGCACCATGTGACTCTGGGCAATAGCTTGCTTAATCTTCCCAACGGCCCCCAGCGCCTAGAGACCCTTACGGGTGATTGTTCGCGCTTTACAAATATGGATTATTATACAGGACTTTCCCAAAAAAGAAAACCAAGTCAGCAGCTTACTGTCTACGTGCAGAAGAATCTGCACTCATTTCAGCCTTCCTTTTTAAGTCCATAAGCAGCTGAGGATTATTCAAAATGATAATAGAGTGCCAGTTAAAGCCCTCATACAAGAGGTGCCAACGCATTAGAACTCTGCCTATTAAATGTTGCAACGTCTGTTTGAGCAGTACAGACCAATTGATGAATATGCCATGCAAAGAGGGGATGCAACTGGGAAAGGCATGATCATTGAGATGGGGCCTAGTCAAACGTCTGACAAAGATGCTACTTCCTTTGGAGGATTTCACACTGGAAGTCAGTAAGGAGGACAGTATGATGGGGCAAGCTATCTCATTGTTTCATCTACTACAGGCCCAGCTAAAGAAGGTGTCTGAAGTGTACACAGGTGTGGACGAAATGAAAAAAGTGCATGAAATGGAGGAGAGCTTAATCCTTCACTTGGCTGATAATACAAGGCCGCAAAGTGACATTGTGCCATCCAAACAGTACATCTGTGCCACAATTTTTGATACACGGTACAAACAATTACTGGCCACCTACATTCCTTTTTCAGAAGGGGATGTTTCACAGTGCAAGATGTGGATTGCTGAGCTAGCCTGTAGCCTAGAAGAAAAACAACTGGAAATTAGAGGATCCCACTCCCGCGCAGAAGCTCTGGAGTGCAGCCTTCAAACGTCCGTAGAAGGCAGTGTTATTGGCTCACAGCAGCCAACACCAGCAACATGAACACTGGAAACAACCACAGGAGCATCAGCTCTAACCTCTGCAATGAATTGGTTTCAAGTGGCAGGTATTCAGTCACATGCAGAAGTGAAGGAAAAAGAGGTCGAGCAAGTTGCAGCACCAATGACCATTCAGAGGATGGTCCAAGACCATCTGATGATCCAACAGAGGTCTATCTGGATCAACACCCATTGGTGTATTGGTATGGGAAGAGGTCTCAAAGGCCAGTGCTCAGCTAGCTGGCAATAAAGTATCTGCCTTGTCTGGTAGCCAGTGTGTCTGCTAAGCATGTGTTCAGTGCAGCTGGCACAGTGGTCACAGTGAGGAGGACCAGTCTCTCGCCTCAAAATGTGGAGAGATTGACCATGATCAAAATTAACCAATACTTTATACCACTGAATTACACCATACCTAACGCGCACCAACCTTATCCGTGAGCTGTGAGGGGAACGGCGAGGTCCTCTCCTCCAGCTACCCAAGCCCACGCCGTGAGGGGAACGGCCAACGCGAGTCCAGGCCAACGGGCCATGCCGTGAGGGAAACGGCCGTTTCACAAACTACATTTCCCAGGAGGCTCTGGGAGGCGCCAGAAGATCTCGTCAGCCCAGCGCCAGGGGTCATATAGAGCGCCCATTCCTCCCGCAGTGCGGGACGCACACCAACCTTATCCGTGAGCCGTGAGGGGAACGGCGATGTCCTCTCCTCCAGCTACCGAAGCCCACGCCATGAGGGGAACGGCCAACGCGAGTCCAGGCCAACGGGCCACGCCATGAGGGAAACGGCCGTTTCACAAACTACATTTCCCAGGAGGCTCTGGGAGGCACCAGAAGATTGCGTCAGCCCAGCGCCAGGGGGCATATAGAGCGCCCATTCCTCCCGCAGCACGGGACGCGCGCGGGCAGCGCCCGGGCCAAGGGCGGGCCCGTCCTTGCCCGTCATCGCCGGGCGGAGGCCGGGCTGGGCCCCCCCTCTTCAATCCTGACACGTGACACTTGTGTTGCTGATCCAAGGTACTCTTGATTGCTTCGAGTCTGTCAGCCCCTGACGCTGGATTATTGCCATTAGTGTTTGCATTTCTTTTCCTGTTTGTTGAGATTAGTTATTTCAATGGGGAAGAGGAAGTCAATGGAGGGAGGGGGCTCCTTGTTATTAAAAAAAGGGAAAAAGGTCAAGAAAGCCCCCCATGCGGCTAATAATTGCGTCCTTACGAGGATTGAGGGAATTGTAAATGAATGTGAAAACATCTTGGGAGATAGCAATATCTCTACTGCTGTCTTGAGCCCAACTGACTCTGAGGAAGCTCTAGTACTGACACACCCACATGAAAGAGTTGTGCCTTCTATGTTCTCTAGGAAAACATCGCTAAAATTACCAACTGTGCTAGTACATAAATCAAATGTGGACATCCTGGGGCCTCCAAACTCTCAATTTCATCCAGGACTGGGTACTTACTCGAGAGCCACTAACAATGGTAAAGCCTGTGAAGGCCTGTTGGATGAAATACCCTGCTTAAATAGATTTGCTGCCTTAGACCACAGCCCCGTGTGTAGCCCAATCGATACCCCTAGCCGAGAAGGAGCGGCCGAACCCCCTGCTGACCCAAGTCATTGTAATTCTTGTGGCCCTCACAATGCTGCTCTCTATCTGAGAGTGGAACAACTTGAAAGGGAACTAGCCATGTTGAGGCAAAAAGTGGATGAGCTGGAAGCCAGGCCCCTAGTCCCAACCACCCAACCCCAACCCCCCCATTTGTAAAGAAGAGCAGAGGCAGGGGTGGGGAGGAGAAGCGTCTTGGGGAAAATGGGTGCAGCCAAGTGTCAGGCCAGGTGATACAGGCCCAACCCTCTACTCTTGGCTCTTTTCCCCTGAGTAATTCCACTCCTTCTTCTGAGCCTGCTATGGGTAAGGTGCTTAGAGGTAAGACTTTAGAACAGTCCTACCCAAGATCGAAATATGACAGAATTGTACCGATCAGAGAAGGGTCATTAGACTAACCATGTCCAGGACCCAATAGGTGTAATTTACACGAGAGGAACTATACTCCTAAAATCTATATGACCAAGGTCCCCAAACTCCCGAGCTACCCCAGATTTGAAACCCAAGAATCTCTCCACAACAAGGTAATCCACTGGATAAGACATGTGAGAGGTTGTAGGTCGGTAATACTGGAGGACCTGGTCAAAGTCAAGAGGATTACTAAAGAGGGATCGTTGACTGACTGCATTGAGTTACATCTACCCAATGACAAACTAGCAGACAATCTGGTGGCACTTGAGCACCGTACTACCCCCCTCGAACCTTCGAAAATTCAGTTCCGCTTTTCCCCACTGTGGTCCCCTGAGGGCGAAGGGACTGAGAGCGGGTTGAGTTCAGTCGATTGACTGGACATACCACTCCCGTCAGTATTGGGCATTAGATCAAAGGATGGGAAAATAGATGGTCCTGTCTCTCGTCCTAATATCAGGGGGGCTGAGCCAGGGATGCGGGGGAGGCCACTGGTTAATCATAGTGGTCAAACCTGTGATAGTAGTCCCAATACCGAGGGGAGTACCCCAGTCTTCATTCGCTTTCTTTCTTGGAATATTGCTGGGTTACAGAAAAAACTTCTCTTACCAGAGTGGAACAACTTTATAGACAAGCAAGATATTTGTCTTTTTCAGGAAACCTGGATCACTGTCCCCCTTTATAAGTCTGGATTTACCACCTACTTCCTCCCAGCTTTACATTCAGGGAAAGGTCGACCAGCGGGGGGGCTCCACATCTGGCTAAACATTGCTTTGAACTGGACATCTTGCACACAAACTACTCCCTCAAATGACATTCTACATTTATCAGTGACAGGTCTCAAAAATGGGCGAAACCTGGAAATATTTAATGTATATGCCAGAGGGTCTCCCGGGGCACAATTTTCCTCCACTTTGGCAGCCCTAGAGAACGAGCTATCCAGTATTAATCCTAGATCAGTTGTCATTGTGGCAGGATATCTTAACTGTACCTTTGAACCCCTCTGTTCTGAGGACCTTCTGGGTTTGGGTGAACAGGACAACATATTCTCAATACCCCCTCTTAGCCTAGCCCCAATAAAGAAGTGGACACACAGGGCTGTACAATTGAATGCCCTAACCGTGGCGCATAACTTAAGAGCTGTTAATGGCAGGACGCGCTCGGAGAAGTCTGGGGCCAACACATATAATAGGACTAATTTCCAATCTAGGATTGATTATATCCTATTGGACTTACGGCTTTGGCAGCACCTGGCCGATATGGAAATTTTACCCTCACAAGATAGTGACCATAATCTGCTGTGCATGCTTTAAAAAAGTAATTGGACAACCTCTAGACCCCACACCGAAGCGAAAGTAGTAACAAAAGAAGTAGTGCCCTCCAACTGTAAGCGACGCCTTAAATGGCATAGGGTCTCCTTGGAGGAAGACAAACTGAGTAAAATAAGAGACTTCATAGAGTTGAAAGCTCTGGAGGTCGCCTTGATCGGCCCAACTTTTGAGGGAGCTCAGAGCTCTCCACTCCCATCCTTTTATCATGAAACCATTGAAAAGTTGGGAATGTATTTTTCTACACTGGATCACTCCGCTCCTAAAAAGACCCCCAGGCCCTCCAATCCGTGGTATTCGAAGACATGTAAAACAAAGAGACGCATGCTGACCATAGCCCTCCAAAGTAATGATATCCCTCAGGTTAGACAGGCTAGAAAAGAGTATTCCGGGGCTATTGATCAAGCCAAGCGAATCTGGGAAGAAGCGCGCTGGCAGGATCTTAAATCTGCTTCCTCTTTGAAGGACGCCACATTGTTCTGGAGTCTTATCCACAAAGGTAGTCAAAAGGGTGAGGCGATACCCAACCACATAACGGAACAACAGTGGCATTCACATTTTTCTGATTTATACAGTGAGGGTGATGCCCTCATGCCTTTAATTGCTGAAAATGCACTGCCACCTCTGTTGGATCCACCATTAGTCGTGACCCATGAGGTGGATTATCCAGCTGCCCTTTTTAAAATTAATGAAGTTCTTCTTGCCATTAAAGGGTTAGCCCCGGGAAAGGCTGCGGGTCCGGATGCTATGCCCGGCGATATCCTCCGTCACGAACCCAAAATATGGGCCAATTTTATTTTATCTATATTAAATCTTGTTGCCAGAGGCCACCCTATTCCGGACTCTTGGAAGGGCGCTGAGGTGGTTACCATATATAAAAAGGGGAATAGGGAGGATCCTGCCAACTACAGGCCGATTAGTTTAATCAACGTAATCCAGAAGGTGGTTGGCAGGGTCCTCCTTATGAGGGTGAGGTCATGGATGGATGAGGACAATGTGCTTTCGCATTTTCAGGCTGCCTTTAGACAGGGGGTGGGCACGATGGACCAGGTCTTCCGGTTTTATATGACCTACTGGAAAACAGTGGTTATTGGGAAAGGCAGTCTCTATCTGGCATTCATTGACCTTAAGACCGCGTTTGACCTGGTCCCTCGAGCCAAATTATGGCAGACACTCCACGACATGGGTTTTCCCCCTATGTTACTTGACATCGTCAAGCGCCTCCACGAGGGGAACTATGCAAGAATCAGGTGGGGAAACCAGGGCCAGTTGACACAAAGGATCGCAGTGAACAGGGGCGTATGCCAGGGTTGTGTGCTGGCTCCCACACTGTTTTCTCTTTTCATAAATGGGGTAGTGGAACATCTTAAAGAGGTCCCATCAGATGCCCCTTCTCTGGCCGGTGGAAAATCTCCCACCCTCCTCTTTGCAGACGACACCCTCTTGATGTCCAAATCCCCAAGCGGTCTGCAAAAGTTACTAGATAGATTTAGCCAATTCTGTGAAGCACAGGGCTTAGTGATTAACACATCTAAAACTAAACTCATGGCACTATCCCCCTCGAAACGCTTCAAGAATGACATTACATTGAATGCCATTTTATTGGATATTGTTGATTCCTTTGATTATTTGGGTATTAGGCTCAACAATAAAATGAAATGGAATAGTCATCTAGACAAAATGCTTTTAAATCATAAGAGGGTGGCGGGGGCCATCCTATTTGAACAACGTCTTTCCTTCATTAGATTAGTCTCTCCGGTCCTTACAGTCTACGATGGGAAAGCTTTACCCTCAGCTTTATACGGAGCAGAGTTATGGGGGTTCGAGAATACCTGCGATCTGGAGAAATCTGAGAATAATTTTTTAAGAAATCTTGTTTCTCTCCCTTTCTCTACCCCATTGATACCACTTCGGAAAGATATGGGTAAACGTTCCATCAAGGATCTAGCTAGACTGCGCCCGCTGCTTTTCTGGGTTCGTCTGAGACAAACTACCGAGCTAGCAAGCTATGCCAAAGCCCTGAATGAGATCATTCTTCTAAACACAGGCAATAAGATCAAATGGCTTAACAAATTAAAACAGCTGGTTATAGAAATCGGATTCCGGGAGGCATGGTCAAGTCAGATTCCACCTACTAAGCAAAGCATAAGAAAAGCATATTGGGATTGGGTTTGGGGTGTGGAAGCTCAAAAAACTAAACATGGGTCGCTCACTGATCATTTCCTAGAGCACAAGCTTGTGGCCAAAATTGAGCTATATCTCGACTTCATACAATCACCACGAGACAGAATGCTCTATATAAGGCTCAGGTTTGGTACACTACCGCTCAACTCTTTTGTAGCAAATTGGAAACGATCGAGAGTGACATCTACCAACTGTCCTGGCTGCCCTGCTCCCCTCGAATCCATTCCCCATTTTCTCTTCGCGTGCCCGGCTTACAAGACGGCGAGAAGAAAATGGCTTAGACCAATTTGCAGGAACTTGGGATTCATGGATTATAGGGTGGCGCTTCGATTTATTCTAACTGACACATCTCTATTCACTTCAGTTTGTGGGGTAGCCAAATACTTGGGATGTGCCTGGTTGATACGCACCAAAATTGTTAACGCCCCCTTGAGCTAGGTTTCTCGAAGCCTAGGTATCCTGTGCATGCATGCAGGCCACTATATTCTTGGTTTTATATGTATATATATTGCTTTTAACATACATTTTATTGATACATGATATACAATATGTCAATTTTATACTGATCATACTTGGTGTACTTTTATGATATTTTTTATCGGATAAAGTAATTTGACTGACTGACTGACCATACCTAAAATAACACAGTAGGAGGAGGATGAGAGTGATTGGTCAGACTCAGGTCATAGTAGTGTGTTAGCTGACCAGCTCCTGGCCAAACCACCTGAGTTTGAGGACGCACACTAAGTGCCTGACTGAGAATACCTGGGACACCATAGAACTTTCTATCGCCAAACTGCTTTGCCAAAAAAAAAAACTTGATATAGCTAGGAGAACACTATATAATTTTGTTTCTATCTGACTGACTTATGTGGCCCCACTGCTTTAAGAGCATGTATGGCCAGATTGGAATTGGACCAGTGTGCAATGGAGAAGCCTTTCCCCCATTCCATTCAAGGAATGCTGCCCTGTTCCCATCCTTTTTTCCATCCCCTAGCAGGACTGCCCCAGAACATTTGATTTACAAGACTGCTCAATGTGTGTTGCGTGCATCAAAGTGGTACGACACTTTGTGCCACCGTGCGTGGATTCGAACAGGTAACTATTGCACAAATGAGTGATATATGAGTGATTGTGAATGATGATTCATGCGACGGTGAGGTAGGGTGTTCAAAGTGAACCCCAGTGTGCAGTTCAATTTGATTTGCATACAGAGAGCATGTGAGAAGGCTGTTCCTAGTGGGTATAGGAAGAGTGTTGCTTGAAGTGGTGGGTTTTCCATATTCATCCTGAATTCCAAGAGGTAGGGGCAGTTCTGATGTAGGTGGGGGTACTGTTTCATATCTTGTGATTGTAGACGGAGAAGCCTGCTTTATGTTAGTTTTGTTTCTTTCTTGACAATTTTCATCTTCAGGCTGCCTGAAGTAGTTAATGTTTGGATTACTTAATTTGGGTTATTGTTTCTGATAGTCTTGCAGGTGATGTAATTAGTCATAAAGATGAAGAATCTACCACAATCTGACTGCTGGTCCCATTAAAAACAGTAGGTCGCTCTGCAGCATGACCTTTGACGTCAGCACATGGCCTCCATCAACGTTTGAGATGACCCCAGGGTTTCTCAATTGAGGACAAGGAGGCCGCTTGCTCCTTGTGTCCGGGACCTGACTACCTGGTCTGTGTGGCCTGCCTTGTCGTGAATCGCCGAGGAGGTTGGAGCAGCAGCTCTGCACCGCATCAGCCTTGGGCAGATTGGAAACCGAAATGGGGCACATCAGTTGCAGTGAGAAGGCAGTGCAGCGGGCAGCTGTACTGGAGACTGCGTGGCCGAAGAACGCTCTGGAGGCTGCGTGGCCTAGAGGCGGGGTGGCCTGGCGTTGCTTGCGTGAGGGGGAAATTGACCCCAGAGGAACGACGCAGAGCCCCTGTCGGTCACACCATCAGCCAGGGTTGGAAAAGGCCCTTATCTGTTCTCTTCTCCATCTGCTCCTGATGTGCACACACATCAAGGGCTGCAGTGGCGATGTGGTGGTGAGAGATGGTGCGCCGGAATGGGAGCTCACAGCCTGCATAGAGTGTCAGATGGCATGCTGTAATGGAGGGATGACCCTCTGCTATTGAGGTGAGTGTAGCTGGCCTGGGGAGGGCAAAGAGGAACATGCTGCTTACCCCATCCTGTTCCTCCCCATTACATGTGGATACCCCGTGGAACAATGGCACTACTGGTGGGGGACTCCTACCTCCCATTACCCACTGATGGGACTGCTTTCATCCCTCTAACTTTTCTCCCGGAGTCCGAGCTACTACTCTGCAAATGTATCCACTCACAACACAAAGCACCAGCATCAGGTCTATGGCTTCTTTTTTTACATTATGTAAAAGAAGACAATCCAGATTCTCTGATTAAAAATGAGTTCACTGTTATGGTGGATGAGATAATTAGTGCTAGGCAACAGTTGATTTTTTGGCATTGGTCCAAACAATAGCCAAAGAAGTCAAATGTGTAACAACATTTTGAATAATGTGAGTGCTGTCTCCTACATCAGACACTCACAGGAGAACATCCTCAGGGTATCACCTAAGTGTCCACACTTCACATTCTGGGGCAATATGTGATGGCTTAAGAGTATTGTCTGCAAGAGTGTCTAATTTAGCTGCTGCTTCCCATGGTCAAGCACCATCTGCTGCGAGCTCAGTCCCCAAAATATCTACAGCTGGCAGCTCTGTGGAAAGCAGGTCGCTATTTCACATGTTGGACATGACCCTCCTGCCACTACCTCCCCTGTTGACTCTCTGTCTGCTTCACTGGCCATTAGGATGGGCCGTTCATCCGACCTCGTTGAAGAAAACATCTAAGAGGCTACCACCAAAGATGCAAAAAGTGATGTCCTATTGAGAACGCCTGGACTATACACTGTATAAACCCGGGCGTCGCACTCTGCTCCGCCAGAGGAGTTTCCAGAGTTTTACCAACTCCATGCTCCGCTGGAAACGCGAAGTTGGGCAAAACTCCACCTCCGTGGCGGAGCGCAGTATGTGGCCAGCCCTATATTTTTTTTTTTTAAAACACCCCTTACCTTGTCTTCTGCCTTCCCTCCTCCTCGCTGCGGTGTCTCCCTTCTTCCCGCGTCGTCCTCTTCGTGTCCCAGTAGGTATTACATCATGTGTGAACTGTGGGAAAACTGCACATGTGCAGTTCACACAGTTCACGGAAGATGTAATTCCTACATGGACGCGAGGAGGACGACGTGGGAAGAAGGGAGAAACTGCAGCGAGGAGCAGGGCAGGCAGAAGACAGGGTAAGCGCTGTTTTAAAAAACAAATTATCCTGCTTTGTGGTCCTGGGGCGGAGCGGAGCTCTGCGTAGTCACACAGATGTCTCTTTTACTCCATGGAAATAAGCGGAGCAGCACTATGCATACTTCACCCAGGGTTAACACTGTATCCACCTAATTTCCAGACATTTCCAATCGACTCATGGACTGTTGCCTTTGAAAAAGACTTTAAGCAATTTTGGCTCACATTTAATATCTCAAACAGCATACAATTTAACTCATTTTCTGCTAAACTGAAATGTGAATTTGTGTTATCTTTTAGAAATGAATAACAAAATGAGGAAAATGCTGCAGTTGTGACCTTCACATTAAAGGATGTAAACGTTGCACAGATGTATTAGTGAAATGCAGTGGTTTATGAAAGCCTTGCAAAAATTATAACACTGGTTCCCCTCATCAGATTTTTACCATTTTGTGGTCGATTTAAAGATAAAAATATACACTTTTCTTATAAGTTGGAGTGGGATTTTTGCTGTGTTGTTTTTCTTACATATTGTCTGTTAGGGTACTGATACATGCTTTACACTTGTTGTTTTCCTTTAAGTTAAGCCTGACTCTTCTGTGTCACAGCTGTCCAGTGTAGATCTAAAGAAACCTAATTGGAGTGGATACAGAATAGTGATGTTACTGCATGATGAGGTCCCACAACCACCCCAACTAATAATCCACTTTCTCAAATCATATGCTCCGGGAGGATGTAGAACTCCTTGAAGAGGACATTGCTAAAAATGTTAGGAGGCAAGCCCAATCCTTGAATCCTTTGGCAAAAATACTGTGATAGGAGATTATTTTTTTCATCCCACATCCAGACATTTATTTTTATTCATTTGTATTTAAAATACATTGCAGGACCCAGAAGACGAAGATTTCTGCTGTCCGTTTTCCTTGTTATAAAACTTTAAATGGAGCTTTTTGAGTCTGTTGTTTGCTTGAACTTATGTTGTTTTTTTATGTTTTTTTAAATGTCATAATGCTTCCCATAAGTGATTGCATATTCCAACATATTACATCGGTTAACCATTGCGTCCATTTCCAGGTCTTGAGATTTACCATTTGTTGCACTGTGGAGATGTACTCCATTCCCTTTCCGGTGTGTAAAAGGAAGTGGTAGTGTTGTTGTGAGAGCCTAGTGTGAGTGGTGTTTACATTGGTGGTGCTTGTGACTTTATTTCACTCCAATATATTCGTGAATAAATATAAGAACAGCTTGGGATATTGTGTTTCACATATAGTCCATGCAAATATTATGTATGCTTACACCTAGGTTAAGGATATTAGTGCAATATGCACTAGAGTACATGGATGATTCATATGATTGTGGAGTATGGTATAGGTGGGTAAAGTAGGATGTAGGTTAGAATCTCAATAGTTTTGTGCTTTCTGATAAACACTTCACATGTGAAATAGTATTAGCATACATTTCATTAGATACCATTTAAAACACCTTAGTTATAGAGTATTATAATTATAGGGCTGTGTAACCATGTACATTTGATAAAAGGCACATTCACCTACTCACTTGAGTTGTGGGGTTAGTTAATAAGGTGAGTATTTATTATGGCTATGCTTTGTGAAATCTTTGACCTGGGTAAATTGCTGTTAGATATATTTGGTATTCATAAAGTTATCTTTAGTGGCGTCGGTTTTTCACATAGTGCATTTAAAAAGATCACGTTTTGTTTACTTTCTATTTTGTTGTGGATTGTGCTGTTGTTCATTAAGCACTGCCAGATACAAAGTCCCAGGACATGGAGAAGCAGAGACATATTATTAGAGTAGGTTTTGTGGTGTTGTGAACAGGGTTTGGCTATATATGCTCTTTTTCTTTCAACACAATCGCCATGTTTCAGTGGCTGGATATTAAAATCTAAATACAGGTAAGCAAGCAGTGACTTTCTGCCAATTCCTTCTCTCCGGTTTAGAGCATAACTCTGTTGACAGTGGAAGAGAAAGGCAGTGGAGGTAATGGACAGTTGAAAGGGTTTCGCAAATCACCCCAACATACTCTAAATATGACAGACACTTCCAAGGCAGCAAACAAGTAAACAGATGTGCTTGCCAGCCTGTTTGCATTTGCTAAACGCTTAATCAGTCCCTGAGTTCTGACCTAACCAGATTATGTTTATTAGGTTTTTAGGGGTCACTCTGTACCAAATTAATATCCTTATTTCTGACTGGAGGGGAAGAGGAATATCATTTGTAGGTATTATTTCATAGTGCAAGGAATTCTTACTAGGAGGATAAAGGGGAGTAGTATTGGTTACTGAAGCTGTAAATTTGTCTGACTATTCATTTTTTCAAGATGTTACAGGGGTCATTAGTACTCATCAGTGTCTTCTTTTTTCTTTTCTCCTTTTGGGACAACCAAAGAAGACAAGACAACAGAGAAAGAAAATGGCTGAGGTTAGCAGCACCAGATCCGCCACCTGCAAGGTTGAAGGAGGTATGCCTGCTGGTCATAAGCAATTTTTATTTATTGTATTTGATTTAACAATAATTAATCTCGCTTCTTTCTGCTACTGGATAGACAACTATATTTTCCTTTTCATATTTATCTTAACTTGCCCTTTTATCTTTTTCGATGTCTTTTAACCCCTCCTACCACTGTTTTCATTTTTATTCCGTTCTTTTTACTCAACCTATTCCTCCCGTCTCCTGTATTAACTTCATTTTCCTTTACCCTTACTGTGCTATCAATGTCTCCCAAACCCCTATTTTGTTGTCTCCTTTTCCATCCCTTCTTGCCCTTATTCATTGTTTTCGTGGTCCTTTCCTTTCCATTTCCAATTTTTATTGTTTTGAGAATTTGATTTGTGTTGTAGGGTAAATCAAGTTTCTTACCAACAGCTGTTTCATTTATTAACCCTAACAAGATATCCTTTCCATGACCCTGAGCTCAGTCCCCAAGCCAGCCCTCAACCATTGTAGCCATCTTATTATGTTTGTATCTCTGTCGCTCAGCTATTAAATGGGTAGAAGATGTACTGCCCACCCATACCTAACAGCTCCCATCCTGGCAGGTGACACTCTTCTCCAACGCCTTCTTCTGTGGTTTCTTCTTATGCCATCCTTCAGACCAGTTTGCCTTTTACCTTCCATTAACCAACTAACCTTCCCATAGCTAAAATTAAGGTGGTCCGAAGCCCTAGCCTAAATTCAAACCTACTGTACAGCCATTTTCTCAATAACCTTGGAACAATATCTGTTGTGTTGATAATTAATTAGCGGATGGTGTATTGTGGAGGGGAGCAGGTAGGTGAAGAGCCAGGTCACTGGAATTATTATTATAATGTGCCATAGTTGCCCAAAAATAATACATCCGGGTTAGATCAATTAATTATGTTGCATGAAAAGCACAATCAATTGTGATACCTAAATGAATGCACCACATTTTATGTAGTGGTATAATTTAGTGTCACTTCATGTATTCTTTTTTTATTTAGTTTTTTATCCAGTTGAGCAAAAACCATCTTTCATTATGCAGAGGGTTAATTTTATTGCATGTTCTGCAAATAAACATGATGTGCAAAAATTACTAGAGGTGCGGAATGACATAATTCCAGGTGCTCTAGGTATGAGAGAAGTAACCCATAATGTTGTGTGACAGACTATAAAAACACGAATTAGCTGTGGGTACTAAAATTCATGTTTGTGTTTTCTCCATTGACCAGCCTGCTGCTTTCATGATAGGTCAGGAGTAGTTTTGAGGGTTGCATGTTGGCAGCCGATCACTCTACGAACTCCAGGCCGTAGTTTCACACTGACCGTAGCTCACAAGCTGCAGCAGAGAGCTCAGCATTGAACGCAGGAGGACGCCCTACGCTCAACGCCATTTCCCCGCACCCCCACTCCCTCACTTGGTCTTTGTGCGGGTGCTTCTGGGGGGTCCGGCATGGACCAGACTCCTGCCCCCAGCTCTGACCCGGCTCTCGCTTTTCGCCCCCAGCTCTTTCCTGCGCCGGCTGAGCAGGGGGGGCTAGCATCATCAAGATGGTTGTTGGCAGGCGGAGCGCCGGAGTGCCAGAGTTGGAGCGGGCCCGCACGCCAGTGAGCCCGACCCGCCAGAGCCCGCCTGAGTCGGAGGGAGGAACCTTATCATCGCAGGCTGAACCAGCGGCTGCACACTGGTGGGCCAGGCAGCGGCATCAGTAGCGCATCAGGAGTGCAGGCAGACAGCAGGGGGTGGCCACATTGAGTGTGTGAGCCCTCGGAAGCTTCGTGGAGGTGCCATAACCCACCTTCGCTCGCCCACCTTGTCCGCCATCCTCGCTCATCTTTCATCACCACGCCATCTCCACGCCAGCTCTAACGAACCACCTGCCCCCAGCTCCCTGTCCCCCGCCATCCCAAATTTTACCCAGGGGTGGGCTAACCACACAGCAGGGGGTGGATTGGACACAAGCACGCTCAAGCCCTGAGGCACAACCAAGACACATGACATAAGGTGACTTGCAGGGCAACCTTTAAGGCTTCAAAAGGCGCCAACCCAACTGTATCTCACGACTAAAGATCATAGATCAACAAAAGAGGAAATATTAACGATTAACCAAAGTCCAACAAAAGGAGACTCTGCAATTTTGCATCTTTAACATCTACCCCAGTGCAAGAGCAGGATTAAGCCACCTAGGCTCACAAGGGTTATTAGGGTCACAAGGGACCTGGAGCAGCAGCCCGGGAAGACCAAGCCCGGTGCCACTTTTTCCAATAAAAGCAAATGGGTCCCAAAAAAAGGGTAGACAACAGTTGATCCCGGAGGAAATCTCTACCACTCACCCCTCCAATAAAAGAGCAACAAGGTCAATGAGGAGTAAATCATTAACGGATTGCCCCAATGGAATGCCACAAGACACCGAGCAAAGGGGGTTGATACGATACTTCTTCAGTAAAAATGACTCACTATGTACGGACCACAGCACCCTCCAGGACGCACCAACTTATGCCCCGAGCGGGGTCCAGGACAGCAGCCCCAAAAGGCCGAGCAGTCATTCACCCATAAACGAGGAGCAGAACTTCCTGGTCAGCAAGACTAGTGACACAGCCTCAATTAAAAATGCCTCCAGCATAGTGACAACGGCGCAATTCCATCAATCCGACACCCATGGCCTAGTCACTAAGAAAGAGGAGACCATCGTGCCTCCACAATAGATAACAGACCCAAAGTCCACAAGTCCACGGTCCTATCCAGCCACCTTGGGCCTAACGTCCCCCTTGGTGGGGGAGCTCACAGCCTCGTTCCTTCACAATTTAGGCCAAAAGAACGAAAGAACCCTCGAATTAACACCAAACTCTCTGTGGACACCAACTCCAGCATCAGCACCCCCATGGGTCCCTAATCCAAAAGCAGACCATTATGACTGCAACATCAGTGATGACGCGGAACCAGAGAAAAAGCCCCCAACAGAGGCAAACAGCGACACCAATAAAGCCCTGCTATGGCAATCAACTAAGATGGAAGTACAAATAGATCTCCTACAGGTAATCGCAGGCCGCCTGGCCAACCTATGATCCAGAGTAGAGGTCCTAGACAACAGGCTCTCCCAGTACCTGGCCTCCAACTCGGGGGACTGCTTGTGTTGCTGTTCTACCCTGATGGAGAAATGGGCTTCCCTCCCCGAGGTGCTAGTAGAAATAATGGAGATCTCTAAAGGTCACAGGGAGGCACTGACTCCCAGCAACACAGTTGGCAGGGCGGTGCTCAACAGCCATCTCTCTGAGACAAGACGGACAGCAGGGGCCCCACAGATGGACAGATGAAAAAAATTGAAGAGAGAAATGACGCGGCATACAAGCCCAAGAACCCTACCAGCACCTCTAAATTAGCCAAAGACACACAAAGCTCCAGCAATGGGGGTAGAGGGGACAGAGACACCCCCACAACAGACTCGCAGGGATACTCCTTAAATACAGTGGCTACATATGGAGCTAATCAATGAGAGCAAAAAAGAAGCTGAAGAAGCAATTAAAAAAGACAAAGACAAAAGGGAAACATCTCCAGCTACTGAACATCGATCATCCACTCCAACAAGGTGCCTCCAAAGTTACTCCACCATACCCAATTTTTACATCCAAAAACTGGGGGAGAAAGGACCCTGTGTGGCCTCGGATACTGGGAAACCAGTCAACACACACACCACCAGCCATCATCCTCAATGCGACGGGCCAAAAGCCACCTGCAAGGCCAAATCAGCACACAGACAACAACGCATTTGCAGGAACAAGCTCGGTAATTCCTGACACACTCCCTCAGTTAGAGTCGGTAACAGCCTCATTGTGACCGGATGCAACAAACATACCACAGCCACATCTCAGGCATCAGTCTGGCTCTAGGGACATGCAAGAATACAGCAATCTACCCCAAGCATGATCAGTCACAATCAGCCAAGTAAGTACGAGCACAGGAACAACCCTGGCAGAGCCTGCCTTGGGAAAGGGAAAAGCGGCCCAACCATCAGGCGCAACAACAGCGGCCCACGAGGTAGTCCTTACTGCGAGATTTCTTAGCACGGAACAGCATGATATCCTGAACAGGAATAACATTCTACGCCTCTTCAAACATCTGGCCAACCTAGAAAAGACTCAAACAGGGGAGGTAGAATGGGTGGAATTTCGGAGCATGAAGGGGGACACACATGGCGATTCAACAGTGGTAGGCTTGAAGTACAAAGAAACTCAACAAGCCATCTTGAATAACACCACACAACTCGCTGAGTGGGGCATAGGCGACCAGCTGGTTCCGCACCCAAAATACCCACACGTCTTAGCATCAATCAACCGTGGTCAGTCCTGCACGGGACAGACAGTGCAGGCTCCTTGGGCGACAGTCAGTTGGGCCCCAGGGACTCAATGGGCATTAGGATTTTATGCAGAAATAACCATTGTGACATTCATGTAGCCTCACCCACCACCGGCTATGCCGGATTGCCAGGAAGGATGCCACAACACTCCTAACAGCAGAGAACGCCAGCCCGGCAGAGGAGAGGTCGGGAAAGGAGTTTCCAACAAGCAGCAAATAATCATAATTTCTTGGAATTTAGCAGGGATTGGCAAAATCAACGAAAATGAAAACCTGAAGCAGTTCCTGGAAACCGGGGACATACTCTGCTTCCAAGAAACATAGGCGCTGTCCAGTACACCACTGGCTGGGTTTCACGAGTACTTTGTCCCAGCTCTTAAAAGGAACCTCTTTGGCAGACCGGCGGGTGGACTGTCAGTTTTTATTAAACACAAATGCACCCTCGAAGCCACAGACATCAACCTGAACTCCTCAGGGCTGCAAGCTCTACAGATCGGAGGCCTGGCCCAGAATTCACAACCAATGCGCCTGTTGATAATAAACTATTATATTAATCCCACGCAGATCACCTTAAAAAATCAGCTGGGGATACTGACATGGAAAATAGACGACCTACTATTCAAACATCCATCACATCAGGTCATTCTAGCCTGGGACTTTAACCTGAAGGACCTCGACAAAGCTGACTCCTCTCTTCAGGGACAAGGTAGGGCAGCACCCCTCCAAGACCTTCTCAACAATCACAAACTGATCTCAACCTGCACATGGAAAAACCCCCCTTCAAACACATGGGAGCCCTTATCCACTTTCCGGGATTCCTCAAGGATCAACTACATCACGTTCAGAGACGGGATGGCGGCCAGATTGAAAGATTTTGTAGTTGAAGATCGGACGGATAGTGATCGTAGGCCACTGAGAGCGGTATTCCAGCTGGAAGTCCCGTCAGCCAACAGCCTCTAATTTATTGGTGAATCTCTAGGGTATGAAAGACACACCATCCTGAGGAGGATAAAATGGTCCGACAGGACAGAGCACACTCTCCAAACATGGCTAGAACAAAAACATGAAGGACTTCTGTCCCTTACATGTTCTCCCATAAAAGGCTGGGAGAACATTGCTGAGGAATTACTAGCAAAGTTCGGGAACCCCCAGTCCCATTGCACCAGGGCCAAAGGGCAAACAAGATCTGGAAGCATCTGGTCAAACAAAGGTATACGAGACAGCAAACGGCTCCTATGTAAGGTGCTTGCAACAAAGAAAAGAGGGGGCGATCAATCAGAGGGCCCATCCGTGACTTCATTGAGGGCAGCTTTAAGGAAAGAAATATGGAAACATAAAAAAGCCAACATAGAAAGGGAATGGCTCAGAGTCTTCTCCCTGCTCAAGCAAAAGAACCTTGCAGGACTATTGAGACACATAAACCAGCTGAGCAGTCGAGGGGCCCCAAGAGAAAATAGCGTAGCCGAAAAAGACTAGATGATTTACGTGAAGCAGCTATAATAATCACATCCACTAACATGGCCAGCACAGAGGGGACCAGCCGCGGAGAAGGACGAGACGGGCTAGCCATTGCAAAGCCAGGCGACATGACTCTCAGTGCAGGCAACTCCCCAACGGAAATTAGATCCCAGGCGGCATTCCTTGCGACAGGGCGCTCCATACTATAGATCTGGCTCATTCATGGTGTCGCAAGGAGAGCTCAGTGAAAAGTGTTGCATGGATGATTTCACACAGCAATGCTACACTTTTCATAAATGAGGCTCAATGTGTCTGGCATGTGAGCAGACACACCATGTTGCTGTGCAGCAAGCATATCTTTCTGTTTAGCTCCTACCTAAGCAAGATCGGCTGTAGCAGACTCTTGTACCTGCTGAACATGTTGGGAAGATTTTCCTTGCTGGGGCAAAACCATTTCTGATTCAATTTCTCAGTCATGACAAAGAGGCATCTGCTTTTGTTTTAATGATAGTGGTGGTGCCATTGTTGATCCAGGGGTGATCCTAACATCTGGCTGCCAGTAAGAGGTTGTGACAGATCTTCCTCTCTGCTCACCTTGGTGGAAAAATGAATATAACTTTCTTTTTTTTAAATAGTTTGTTTATTAGAATGTTTAAAGTAAAACATATTACAAAACAAACTCACTTTTTTATATATTGGTGGACATCCCGCTGTTCCACCTTGAGCATAAACTAAATACATCCATCCGAATGAAGGAGGGACTGGCCGCCAGATATATAAATGATCACCAAGAAGTTGGTCTTTTATAAAACAATTGCGGGAACCACTGCCACACCGGTTCCTGTCAATGCAATCCGCCTTTTGGTGCAGGGCTGCACCAGCATGACGCAACTCTGCACCAAACAGTATTCTTTTTTTATTTTCAAAAAGGAAAATCCTGAAATGGGATATTCTTTTTGAAAATAAAAAAGTAATGCTCCCCCCGCCGTGAGAGTCATCTCTTATTGTGGGGGTAGCATCATTTAGGTTTTAACGTCCCTCACTAGCAGGGTTTGACTGGCAGTAATGGACAGTAAAAAAAATGGCCTCATGCCTGTCCATCCTGAAAGAGCAGGTGGACATGTAGTCATTTCTCCAAAGGCCCTTACTCAGATGGGTTGTCGGAGAGGCTATGGAGGTGATGGAGTGGTCACCACTGTAGCCAAACCAAAGATCTGCCTGTATTTAAACTGGACAGATGGGCCATTATGTTGGGGGTATGTATACTCCATTGTGCCAGAGTATACATATGGCCAACATCTAAATGAGGCACAAAGTTGCAAGTGCAACCATTCCACAAGCCATACCTCTCCAATTCCTTTCAGTCCTGATTCTCGAATGCCCACCCTTCCCATAATCCAGGCCATCATATATTCGACCATTTAGATGGCCACAATCATTGCGTGTATTTCCACTATGAAATCTATGGTGGCCTAGCATCGGGGGGGCCATTCTTTTCACTATCATTTCCACCTTGGTCGCCACATACTCACCTACCTTAAAGTCCCTGTGAGTGCATTCATTTGATGTGCTGCTCATCCGCCAGGGCCCACTCATATAAATTGCGTCTCCAAGCCGAGACCTCGAGTGCCCTGCCAGCTAACAGAAATCCGTGGCCTCGCTAAGACCAGCTGAACACCAGCATCTGCGCAGGCATATACAGTATCCTGCCAAATGGTAGCACCCACCAACAAACAGACTTTCACTGTTTTCAGCACGATCACTCCGGGTATATGCGCAAATCACTTCCATCTAGAAACCCCCGGTCGCACACAGGACCACACCAAGTGCATGAAGCCTGCAGAAGTCTGGTCGCATCTGCAACACCTGGAAGGGAGCTTAGGGTATATCTTAGAGAGTTTCTTAGAGGTCATGTAGAGTTGATGCAGAATGTTAAATTGAATAACCTTTAAGCAGGTTTTTGGCAACAACAATTGAAACTGCTCACATGCTCATTGCCTTTCAGCATAAGCCAGCTCATCTACTCAATCTGCACTCCATCTATCCTTAGCATACATTGGGACCCCCTTTGTCTGTGAGTAGGGCTACTTAGAAGAGTGTAATTAGTCTTCTACTACCTGACAGGTCCAGCAGCTTTCTCATCACTGCATGTTCCTGGGGCTCATCCAGGAATGAGCAATAGATCCCATGGGCTGTGTGTGCTAACCTAGCATACTGCAAGATTTGTCCCGGCTTACCCCGAACCTCCCCTGGGCATGTTCAAAAGAGATAAACCTCTTATGAAGTTAGAGATCTCTTGCAGCATGCATCCACCCTTCTGCCACCTCGCAAAGCACATATTCCTTAAGAGAGCAGAAAATGGCCTCAGAATCCTTATGGGCAGATCTTCTGCACAGACTGCCTTTTGCAGGCCCATGGCTACCACTTTGTGCTAGGCTCATCCTACCTGCAACACTGGATTCGTATGGAGTCAGGGACCATTTTTCTCATCATGAGGCCTCCATTATTGTATGTGGGTCATACCTTCCCATCAAGAGAGTATTCTCTAAAGTTCTGTCCTCAACCAGCCACTGCACCAAGTGCTTCAGTTGCATTGCTGTGGGGTTAAGAAAAGATCGAGTAGCTTGAGGCCCCCATCTTTCCAAGGAAGCTTTAGCATGTCAAGTTTGACCCCACTGCATCTGCATGCTCAAACCAAAGCACCCAGCAGTTTATCCAGATGCACAAATGTAGGACATACCAGGCACATTACATTCTGCAGCACTTACAGGTGCCGTGGCAGGATAGACCATTTTAGCTACTGGAATCCATCCCATCGCCGATAACGGGAGCGTCTTCTGAACTTAACTGACCTAGTCAGGCCTCTCAACAGCCTACCCACATTATGGTCATAATGAGGTTCTGGGTTGAGTGTGACCCAGATCCCGAGATATCGGAAAGCATCTCATTCTCAGTGCAATCCCAGGCACTTCTGGAGCACAGCATCCTGCAGTCATAGTCTGACCAGGGACAATAGTTTTGTTCTGTTTGCGCGCAGCCCCAACACATTCACAAGGATGCTCAACACATCCAACAACACCGGGACTGAGCATTCTGAATCATGCAAGTAAACCAGAGCATATCTGCAAACAGCAACACCACATGAGTGGTACTACCTAGGTGGACCCCCTATGGGCCCATTCTCTATCACAGCATGCAAGCCAGCAGCTCAACTGTTAGTGTAAAGAGTACGGGGGACAAAGGACAGCCTTGCCTTGCCCCCTGTCACAGCTCCCAAGAGTCTGAAATCAAACCTCCATGCGCACCAATGCCATAGGCTGTGTGTATGAGAGATGCACCCACTAAATGAATTTGGGGCCAAATCCAACAGACCACATGCATTGCCACCCATCTGCATCAAATGTCTGCTCTATGTCGAGGGTCACCACTGCGCAGCTAGAAAAAGGCATATAACTTATTGCCAGTGCTCTTTCTAATGGTGGTGACAGACATCTTCTCTTCCCTGGCTGCATTTCTTTTTTTTCAATAATTTTTATTGTTTTTTATATAGTATGACAAGACAGATCATATCAGAGCAGAAGACATACTTCAAATATCAGTGTGGTAAGATGAAATACTTGGCATATATAAAGTAATCCAACCTCAGCATAAGAAGCTCTGTGGATGGCTACAATATGTCATACAGATAAACAAACAATACGTTTAACAAGTGTACATGTGCATATAAGCATGCTTTGGGAGCGGTGGGATAGTAGGGTAGCATATAGAAGAAGAACAGTAGTACGTTAAAACACATACAATGGGTATGAACTCACCAAGGAGCTATCAAAACAGTACAGGTATGGGAATTAATGAGGGAGGGGTCCAGTAGTGTCCTAGAGTAATCGAAAACCTCTACGGCCCTAAATGTAAATACGGCCGCTGGTATGATATCATATAATGTTAGTATGCGTGTAGGTATCTTCTCAAGTGCTTGTCTCAGTTAAGAAAGGGGGATGCACCCATCAACGGATTGTGTTATGTTAAGGCACGTATGTAGTGGATCAGGCCCAACATGAGGACAGAAAGTCATTGATCTTGGTTTCCCTGGCTGATTTTG
The DNA here is from genome assembly GCF_964204655.1 of Triturus cristatus. Classification (NCBI taxonomy): domain Eukaryota; kingdom Metazoa; phylum Chordata; class Amphibia; order Caudata; family Salamandridae; genus Triturus; species Triturus cristatus. Next base: position 1,450,139,243 of record NC_140589.1, read on the forward strand.
TGGCAGGAGTCTGTTTTTTAGGTGCTATCTTCTTCACTTCTTATTGAATATCAATGGCACAGGAAGTAGCACTTAACACAGAGGTATCTGAAGTCTGGTATAAGCTAATTCACAGACATGTCTTCTTCTCAGTCTAGGATACCTGCAGGCAATAACAAATAGAAAAGTCATATCTGGCCAATGTAGTGAATTCAATATAAGTCTTCATAACGTGTAACAATAATATACCCATGTGTGAACTAATTGTTAGACTGTACACTACTTTGAAATAAATCAAAGAAACCCACATGAATATTAAAACAATTATTTTAAAATTAAAAACTACAATGGCACTGACAGTTGATACAATGTTCCTGAAGTAATACAATTACAACATCATAAAGTTAAAGAGAAAGATGTAATAAATATGTGACTTCCCTCCATTGCCCTTGGACCTAAGCTAAGGGGGCTAAGATGAGGCTGGCAATATGGATTCCATTAATTACATATAATAATCATGATGCTAATCAACATGGCAGATGGTGTTGAGAAAATCCACACAATGGTAATTAATAGGACGTGTCCCCACATCGCCAATAAGACTCCTATGAGAACAAGAGGATAGCTAGCATAAATCAATTAAATTAATAAAAAATAATAACCCTTGACTGCATAGACTACAAACAGGTCACTAGAGCAAGAACTTTAACTAAAAATGAAAAAAGTAGCAAAATATCTGTGTGCCAGTAGGGCCATGACATCCAAAGCTCCCAGCAGAAGGCTCTCAGAAGGGATATATAATAGTTAATAATCAACCATTAGAGACACACATATGGGTTTCCAACAATAGTGGACAACACATGGATTGGCAAGGAAGAAAGTAAGGGACCAACATTAAAATGGCTGTCAAGGAAGAAAGAAGCATGGAAAACAAAGAAAAAATGGGCCCATATGAGACACAAAGAAGTTTCATATAGTCTTGGGCAAGCATGTGGTAAGGAAGGAGGACTAATGAAAAACAAAGAGAAGATGGAAGCCTGCCTACAAAACATTGCGGGGATAGGACTCCCTCATAAAATGGTGATAATGGGCTTGATAATATGCTCTATGGAATTCCAATTGAAGCCCATGTTAGATGTGAAGGACATCTAACATGGGCTTCAATTGGAATTCCTTAGAGCATATTATCAAGCCCATTATCACCGTTTTAGCGGCAGTTTTCTGCCGCTAAAGTGGTGATAATTTTATCGCTTGATAATATGCCCCCATGAAGGACTGGAGAGGGCAGCAAGCTTTAAGGAACCACACAGTTAAATACTGGCAAGTCAAAGGTGAAGGACTCCATTTTTATCCTTTGTGAATGTTTGCATACATTATACCCATCAATTCTGCGTGACTGATTGTAAACAAAAGATAGTGTGCACCCAGAAGATAGTTTGCTATCACCTTAAGTGAACCTGTTTTTGGCTGATTGTAAACACATTTTTGCTTTGTAAAACTGAAGGATGCCATCTCCTCACAGAGATACCACAAAGGCAGTCCCTTCCCTGTCTTCTTTTTCTTCTCATTCTTCCTTGACATAGCACTTGCCTGACTGGAATACACAAGGGGGCAGATTAGACGGAAGTGACGCATCTGTAGAGATGCGTCACTTTCCCTGCGCCAACATGCCAAATCCTTGCGTCACCGTGGATGCGTCGTATTTACAATACGGCTCACCATGGCGCAAGGATTGACAGATGCGTCAGAAATTCTGACGCATCTGTTGACAGAAAAGTCACGCATTGCTGGAGTCGTGTCGCAAGCACAACACAACTCCAGCAATACTCAGGGGCACCCTATGCCTAACATGCTGCGTCACTCCTTACACCTGCTTCAAGCAGGCGCAGGATTTTGACGCAGCATGAACGTAAAAGTGACTCAGTGAAATCTTGTACAATTCACTGCATCACTTTTACAGGGCTTCCTGCGACAGAACGCCCACCCTGCATACAATAAACCTGACACAGGTTTAATGTGGCGCAGGGCTTCACAACGTGAAGCATCTCCCTAGATGCGTCACGTTGTAAATGGGCCGCAACTTTTACGCTGCCGCTGCGTCACAAATGTGATGCAACGACGGTGCAAAAGTGACGCAAGGGTCTTGTAAGTCTGCCCCAAGGTTTCGTATTAGAACAAGACCTTGGAGATTGTATGGGACCCATTCATCTTAGAGCGTAACCATCACTTTATGTTCTGGGAGAAGGGAAAGAACACCCTTCACAGAAAGTCCTCTGATGAGGCACACCCTGTGTTAACCATGCTAGTTAGATTTCTGATGTGGCACTAACTGTCATCAAAGTGCTGCCTTAATTTCAATATCTGAATATATATGTTGGAGCTCCACCCTGGCCTGGAAAGAGCAGTGCTACAGAACAGATCAGTGTGGATCCTGTTGTGGTGCTTCCAGAGTGCTGAGTGCTGGCCTAATCACATAGACTAGGATTCAGACCACCTTTCTGAATCTTTCCTGAAGTCCTTTCTTAAACTCTGCTCTCCTGTCCGGCTAGTGCTATTCCTGTGTGGAAGAAAGATCACAAAATCTGGATATATAGCCACAGCACGAAGCAGCCCTTTCTATCACTCACCAGGAAGCATAAGGGGCAACACCAAGGAACAAAATCCATACGAATGGGTGAGCAGAGTGGTGCCTCTGCATGGTGAGCACACTTCCTTCCTTCCTTCCACACTTCCTTCCACATTTTTGTCACTACTTTATATTGATTTTATCATCCTTTGACCTTACCTGAGCTCTACCCAGCTGTTCTGTGCATTAGGAGGAATGAGAAGTCAGTAAGGTTGAGCTACATGGTCGAAAGTGTACCCTTTACTTGTAAGGTCACTCCCCCTTGGTCTCCATGAGTCAGACTGCAGTCTGCCGCACTGCTTCGTCATCAAACGTGTTCCCCCCAGGGTCGGAGCAACTAAACTGGAGTCTCTGGGTGTTCCAGGTCGCAAGATGTCCACAACCTATGGGATCAACTACCCCTAGACCAAACTGGAAGATGGGCTGTTCTACCTGGTCCCTTTCGTCCTCACTTAGAACTGCAAGACGGTGCGTCTGCATCTTGCTAAGTTACTACTTATTTTCCTTACAGTTTGCCACTGTGTTCCCTTTGTTTCAGCCTGTTTTTGTGTGCAATAAATAGGACTGCGAGTTAAGGTTTACTAAACTGATTTACCATGTTTTGATGGAGCTTTCAATTATCCAATCTACAGCACAATGGTTGTTCTTGGGTTGTGAATAAGAATGGTATGTGTTTGAGAACATTTTATGACTGCGTTGGACTATTAATAAAAAGTAACATGTTTGTGTTACATTTTGTTTCTTTAACTAATTTTATCGTGCTCTCAATCATTTAGTAATCACTAACAGTGTTTTTTTATATCCAGGGACCCCTAAATTAGCACTATATTTTCTGTTTAACCTTATTATATATATACATATATATTTTTTATATATTCATTTGTGCCTTCTATTCTGTACATTTATTTTTATAGTTTCACACCGTTCGAAAGTGTTGTTTTTATCCAAACCCATTGACATAAGTGTGTTGCAATGTATCACAAATTCAACTCACACCACCTCCATTGAGCTACGTATTGACACCTAATCCACAGTTTCCCAGAGTCAAGGAAACTGATAGAGAACACCGCCAATTTCACTTTTGTTAATCATCTGCCACTCCAATGAGCGATGAAAACACCTGACAACTTGCAAAGCCAAGCATCTGTGATAAACCACGCGATGCACGCCTCGCACAGGCTAATCGCACAGTACAGTTCAGTTGCAGGCATACAGTACCATCAAATGCCAGTTCCTCGGCTCCAGCTCACCCGTATCTTTCTCTCGTAAAAGTACTGGTAACGTTACAAATGATTTTACTTATTTGTATTGTAATATTAAAATACCAGCTACCTAATGTAATCCATGTAGACTTTATGGGGCACATGTATCAACTAAATTTGCATTCCCAAACAGGCCGATTCACAGGATCGGCCCGTTTGCGCAAGCAAAAAATACTTTTTACATGCATCAAAACCTAACCCAAAATGGCTTTGCAATTCAGTATTTGAATGGGGAGTGTTTAGGGCGTCCCTTCCAAACAGCGAATCCTAATGGCATGTATGAATGTTTTGTGACCGTGAATGCGGTTGCCAGTGGCATAGCTAGCCCTTTGGCTGCCCGTGGCTGTCGAACTCAAGAGCAGGGGGCGGAGGGGGTTGCTGGCAACAACGCAGTTTCGTTTGCCACCCAGCGGTGGCCGATTTTAGAGCGGGGGTGTTGGATGTTGTCCAGCTGAGACAGCAGGTAAGGGGGGAGGCTGCAGCTCCCAAGGCTCATGCCGCACAATACAGAGATGTAACGTCAAGAACAAAGTTCCACTGAGGGCTACAACCCCCTCACTATGAGGGAGAAGTCCAGGGATGTTATATGTTATTTTGGCTCTCACCACTCAGTTTTAACTTCACCACACTCTTTTTCCTAAATTAGCTTATTGTTTGCGCTGCAGTTTTCTCACTTCACTCACCGCATAAGGGACTAAGAAGGATCTCCTTTGTATACAGCCTCATCTTTATATATAACATCCCTGGACTCCTCCCTCACAGTGAGGGGGTTGTAGCCCTCGGTGGAACTAGGTTTCTCCATCGGGAGAAAGAACTCAATGATGAAGCATGTCACCTAGGGTGAGTGAGGGTTCCAGTCCTATAAAGGGATTTTTCCTAGTGGGAGTTTACCGTAACTAACCTCTGTCACTTATGATCATTGTTCACTCTTAGACCCAAGATAGTTCTTTGTGTTTTGTAGTAAACTTGATTGGGGTATTACTATCTTGCAGGTCTATAAACTTTTCTCCCTTGGACCCTCCCCCATTGTTGTGTTTTCACGTCAAGAACAAACACAGCATATGTAAAATAACTCTCTTACAAGTCAAAAATTTCAAAGATTAACAACTATTACATTCATCCAACACAGTGTAGATAGACCAGTGGGCTAACCTGTTAGTTAAGTCTGAACTCGCAAATGTAAGACACAAACCAATTCAACAAAATAGATTGGATTGAACATCCCACCCTGCAACCACAAGCATTGACTATATGCATGGACACACCAACAGCACTAACCTCTGTGGAGGCACAGGCATATCAAACACACAGATCACAGTACGCAGTACTCCACACTCTCCCATTACATATATGAAGGGTACATTTTCTCGAGACCTTATATATATCTCACACAGCTCAAACACATCAGATTTACAGCAGTATAATGCTTAATATGTCTCCAACCACTGGGCAGAATGTAATTTACCAACCTAGGGGAATGTTATTAATCAGTAAAACCTTTCAGCTGCACCTCCCCAAAGCCAAAATCAAACACCCACAGCATGGTAAATAATCATGACACAAACTGGAAATGTCATCAGATGCTGAAACGAATGTCATTCATGTATTGAAACCTCTAATTCTGGACAACATATTGCAATTATAATACCATGCTACTGTTAAGTTATATTGTGTTATATTATGTCCTGTGATACCTTCAGGCCAGGTTCGCGCTATACAAAACTCGATAAATACATTGGGTCATGTCATATCATGTTATATCATGACGTCATGTCATGTTGGTTGGGTTACTTTATCTACATTTGTTTATCGTCCATCTACCGTTGGTATGCTACTATGAAGCTTTTTGGAACTCAAAGCCATTATCATAGGCTTCTGCCATTTTCATCAAATGATTGTGTGTGAGTGTTTCATTATGTGTGTTTCACATAGGTTTATATGTTAAACTTTTTGTTTACTTATAGCTAAAATAGATTAATGTGGAAGTATAATGAGTTTAACCAAGGTACTGATATTTTTAGTGTGTTTTGTGAATGGATTTGTGTACTCCAGAACTTTGCTGTTTTGGAATGGGCTGGGAGATTGATCGTACCTTGCCTTCCCATTGCAGAGCTTTGATATGATGACGGGTAGCATTTTTAAGCTTGTTTTTATGAGAATCCTTCTAAAATGTTTGTCATTGGAGCACAAGATAAGTGTTGTTGAGCTGAGCTGAAAATGCGGTGACAACTACATGGCATTGGTGGTGTGTTGTGTGATGACTGTGCCAGGTGTCTGTCTATCATTAATGGAAAATTACAACTGTAAGAGGAAAAGTATTATGTAGTAGATCTTGTTATATGGGATTGCTGTTGAGTGTCTAGTTCAAGGATACTCAAAGTACGGCCTGGGGGTGCCATGTGGCCCACCTGACCTTTAATTGCAGCCCACTGGTCAACAGCAGCACTGCGCTGCATTGCACTTGACAGAGCAGGAACATTCAGAACGCTGTGAAACAAACGGGCATACTTTAATTGCACATTAACTAAAGTAACAGTAAAGAAGAAAAGAAGGTGTCCTAGACAACTTATCTGCAAGAGCACCTTAAGTTCTAAAGACTTCTTGCATTAAACATGTAAAAACATGATAAACTCTCAGAAAACTTCAAAAAAGTATACTCTATTAACATGCATGAGCGTTTTACCTTAGTAGATCAGATTATATTACTGAATTTATTAGCAGTGATAGTTTTCAAACATGATCTTCGGAACATTCCATCTGCCCCATTCTGAAAACAACGCCATTAGTGAACCAAGAGTCAAAACATTTGTTAGGTGCACCTTGTGTGTAGTCTTGGTTGTTATATAATTGGAACAACATTATAGTTTATTAAATATAACACATGACAAGGTTTGAACAGCACACATCCTGAACTCGTATATTTTAAGGAGTTCTCATGTGCAGACTGAAGAAATAGGAGGCAAAGTGAAATTAGCCAATTTACTAGGATCACACAATTTTGTCAAGTGGGTAGCCAGGATTGATAACAGGTTTTCTGGATTCACATTCTGCAATTCAGCCACAAGATGAGTATCTCTTTCCCTCTCACATTTTATATTTTAAGTTAATACATTGACTTTAATTCTTAGTGCAAGAGAATAGAGTGCTGGTGGCAGAAAGAAGTCATGTGAAGGCTCGGTTGTTATCCACACCATGCATCTGCTTCGCGTCCCCTCTGTCCACCTTTCATCAGCACAACCCTCCCATTGCTGGCATTGATGCGGCCCTCGGGTATGCCACAGACAGTACTTTGCGGCGCCCGGGCATGTTTGCGAGTACTCATGGTCTAGTTTATACAATAATTCTGAGTCAATAATAATCGAATAAGATGGAATGTTATCCTCCCTTTTACATGAATGCTATGTAAATTCATTTGTCCCATGATAGTAATTTCCTTTGCCGTAAGGAGTTTTAGCAAAGCTTTAATCCTGATGCTCATCTGCGTTCTTTGTGTAAGGTCAGCATCGGACTGTGACAGAAAATAGGCTCTGGCACCAAAATAAAAGTGGCCCCAAAAGTAAATCACAAAGCTGAAAACGTGGCCCATCTTTATAAAATGGGGTTATTTTAAGCTAGTAAAGGCACTCTTTCTAGGCATGTTTTGCAAGGTACGGGTAACTGTGTGCACTTGTGCTTGCTGCAGAAAATGTCTGAGATAGCACCAGGAAAATCAACAATAACAACTGGCCTACCAGACCACGAAACAGGCCCACAATCAGCCAAAAAAACAGGCCCGCACGATGAATTTCAGACCAATCCTTCAGGCACTGCCCTATTCACTATGGACCAGTCTGACCCTGGGAAAGGTGATGTGTTCCTGTGACTGCTAAAAAGGCCACAATGGGCCCAGATGATTAGACTAAAGCATGTCATTTAAATAAATAAAACATTAGGGTAACTGGTATTAACAAAAGCAATAACAAATAAAGCAACCTTTAATACACATAAAGAAGACTAGGATTACATTGACAGTTAAAAAACAAAAAGTAGTGTTATAAAATAACTAAAAAATAAATTAGAAAGTCCATGTAAGGTTGATGTAGTGGAGTTGATGTAGTTGTGAAATAAATTGGAAACTTACCTTGTTGATAGAGGGGTCCACAATGTGGTGCCTTTGATATAGTTGTAGACGGATACAGTGGTGGTAGATGTATTGACATACAACCATGCATTTCACCTCATTACTGTTAGCCTGCTAGACATTAATGTTTGGCCAGTACAAAACTGACCGAAGAGACCACCTCTGCTGCTTTACTGGAGGCACACCATGGAAGCAAGGCTACAGACAGATTCGTTGCACGGATGAAGAAGAATATATATCTGCATTAAGGGCTCAAATGGCAAAAGGAAGATGTTGGGAGGAGTTTCAGACGGTGGAGGAGATGAGGACCACAACCAATTTGGAGAAGAGCCACGAGGTTGCTTAAGAGAGCTCTGGCACATTGAGACTTGGAATCAATACGAGGAGAAGCTCATGTGGTGGTCAATGTTAAGAAAAGTCCAAAATAATGTATTCATGTACGTTATGCAAATGTCAAGACTCTGGAAGAAGTGGAAACATTTATGAAATCCATTGGAAGAAGCATTTCTGCTATGTCGAGGCTAAAGTGCCGGAGAATGCTTCTGCAGCACTGGAACTTAGATATTATAAGTTGCAGCAGAGTTGACATACCATTGCTACAAATTGCATTATATTTCCATTCATGTAGCTGTGCACACTCCGGATGAAGCACAAATGTGCATATGTGGACAGTAGCATGCTACACTCTACAGAGTGCTTGGTTGAAAGATTGTTAAGTTGCAGTCTGGCCTTTGTCTATTTGCTGTCAGGCATGATGACTAGAGTGGTGCTCTTATCTTGACATCAGATGTGTGCATTGGAGCTACGAAGAGTGAGAAAGATATTGCATTGGCTTTATATTAAATACATTTGTGTTTGGTGGGGATGGTGTAGGTTTTGAGTGCAGCGTATGTGGGAGGTATTTTGGTATTGCGTGCCTTAAGTTGTGGATTGCATTTTTGTTTCACTGCAGATTTGTTGCTGCACTTATGCTTGGAGTGGAATTAAAGCAAGTGAGAGATAGTTGTGCATGAAGGTGAACGGTGTAATATTGCTTAGAGGGAACTAGTGAAGCACTTGCAGCATCACTGTTATGCATTATTAAGAGCAAAGGTGAAGAATCTGTTATGCTGCTTTGTTTTGGATACTTTGCAGTTTTCTACATAGGAAGAGAGGGACCCTTTTGTAGAAACCGTTTGTGGTCTAGTCAAAACATGATATAGATGATAATGGATTGAAGCTTTTGAGAGTAGCAGAGATAAGGGAAGATGCTTTAAAGAGTTAGCATGGTGTGCAAGGCAAGGGTGGAAGTCTGTGGTTACCCTCAGATTTCTCCTTACAGTTATGTTACTCACAGAAGGCCAAGGGACAGGAGCCTGGTGGTTTTATATTGCTAGTTATTCCATTAGCCACTGGTTAGGATTTAAGTGTTGGGAGAGTTAAGCTTCAGTTGATCATTTAGCCTCATTCGTCGAAGACTTGGAGAGCTGTCCCACCAGGAAGAAGCTAGAACCTTCAGGTTTTCAAATTTTAAGATAATCTGTGGGGATGCTGTGTAGTGGTATCAAGGCCTGGAGTGCATTGTCCGTATTGCTATTGGCTCTGGAGATGGTACTACAGCGCTTCTTATGTTCGAGAAAGAACCACAAAGTGGGATGCTGTGTGACGGTGTCGGAGAATGGACTGCATTGCCCATATTGATCTTGGCCCTGGAGGTGGAGCTAAGGCGCTTCTTAAGAGCGAGGAAGAACCGGAGAGTGAGACGCGAAGACCGGGCCAATAGCGGGCCTGTTCGCGTTTTTCCAAGGCTGGACTGGGCCCACCAACTTTCGCTGCACTAAAGCCACAATATGGGTAAGCGCCAAGCTGCGTCTGCCTGAAAGGGTTGTTTAGAAAGTGGTGCTTCCAAGAACCTACTGTCATGACATACCTGACATCAGTGGAGGGGGCCCTTACTGATGAGATTCTTATAGTGAAGGTAGAACTTGGTCTGGGCAGCTCTGGTTTGGCAGGGTCTACAGGGGCCAACGATAATCATCTTATTGCCAAGGGCATACATGCAAATGTGGGAGATACCAGCCTTTTCTCACAGTCCAAGGATTTGGACCAGAAGACTGTTGATATTCACCCTGTCATGCTGAAACTTTCTTCTGAAAGTGACCCTCCTGGAAAACTGATCTTAGGGCTGCCAGTAGGTCACTTCAGGATGTGGGAACTGGCATAGAGAGTTTTGGGTTTGTTTACCCTAACTGTGACACTGCTCCTAATGGTAGTTTACTTCCACTGGATCAGTTGTTGTCCCATGTTTCTGGTAAATTGGAAAGCCATTTCAAAATTATTTTTGATGCCATTTTGAACAGGCTTAAAGTTATAGAGCAAGTTCTTTCCAATATAGACATTTACAATATTAGTGCCCCTCTACAACCCGCTTCTTTTGCAATGTGACCCTCCTCTCTCATACCACCTCAAATCAGTGAGCCCTGTGTCTCTAGATGTGCGAATGACAATAAGACATCTCTTTCCAAACCCTGGTGTTGGACAAACGAGGTAATCTTAGATCTACCATCAAAGTATTGGTAGACCCGAAAATGAAGGCCAGTACGCAACAGTCTGGGTTTAACCCCTCTGCCCCTCCTCAAGCTGTCAGAATGCCAAAATAATCCTTGTCGGGTGAGAACGGGAACAGCTCGCCCTTGTAAAGGATACATTTGTAAACCCTTGCTCCCTTGTTTTATGCCTACCCCTTGAAGCCTCTCCGTATGTGCTATGTTTACCAAATGTCCCTCCACTGAGCGAGAGGACTCAGGAAGCTACTGAGGAATTTATTAACAAAGGAGTACATTGGTGTAGATGCCATGATTGTGATGGGTCTTTGCTATTTAGGCACATTATTATGTCTAGGAGGTTAGACAGGGTTGGCCAAGGTTGGAAGATAGAGCCTGGAGATTGTGTGGTGGTGAATTTCGATAGTAGAGAGATGGCTGGTATTTCATTCCCTGCTTAGTACATGCTCTTAATGGGGACTCCAGGATCATTGTCCACCCATTGACCTTTTTCTACCATCCTTATAATGTTTGCTTAGCGCCCAATCAGCCTTACTCTTCAATGAACACGCAAGGGTTAAATGGGGATAATTCTGCTGTGCCAACCTCTAACAGGTGTTTAGCAATGAGCTCCCACTGTGGGTTATTTGACTTGCACCACATATAAAGGATCCTATTTTACAGGATACACATGCCAAGGCAAAGGATTCTTTACAAGGTTCGGAAAGCATCTCCAGTTGTGTTAAGCTTTTAAACTGGAAAATAGCAGGGGCAACGGAAAAACGGAATAAACCTTTACAGGTAAAGTTTATTCAGAGTTTTAGCATTGTGTGGTGCCAGGAAACCTGGGATATAACCAATGTTCTTTATATTGATGACTTAACTTCCTTTTTTAGGTCGAGCCTAGGCAGCACGCATGCGCTGTATGGAAGACCTGCTGTAAACAGAATCAGGAATGTAATCCCACCTGCTGGATGCCATTGGTAAAGTCCTCAGTTGCTTTAAGTTCCTGGCCCCTAATTGGTTCCTACAGCCCACACGTCAGTTCCTTTGAAGGCAGCAGAGCACTGGCCAAGTACAGTTTTCCTACATTTTCATGACTTATCTGTTATTTGGCAGAACTCTTTTTCTTCTGCTGCCCTTCCCTACACTACAAGCTCAGCTCCGGTCTTCGGTGACCCTGCTCTCGCTATGTACCCCCCCGTGCAGTGCTCCCTCAACCCCCACCAGCGGCACTCCACTTGTGGCCCGTGCAGTGCCCTTCCCCTGCTACCACCTCCAGCTGCACGCCACTCTTGGCCCATGCGGTGCCCTTCCCCTGCCACCACCTCCTCTGACATGCCATTCTTGGCCTGTGCAGTGCCCTTCACCCACCGCCACCTCCAGGGCATTCCACTCTTGGCCCGTGTGGTGCCCTTCCCCTGCCACCACCTCCTCTGACATGCCATTCTTGGCCTGTGCAGTGCCCTTCACCCACCGCCACCTCCAGGGCATTCCACTCTTGGCCCGTGTGGTGCCCTTCCCCTGCCGCCACCTCCTGCGGCAAGCCACTCTTAACCTGTGTGGTGCCCTTCTCCCAACACCATATTCGGGGGCATGCCACTCTTGGCCCGTGTGGTGCCCTTCCTCTGCCACCACCTTTGGGGGCACACCGCTTTTGGCCTTTGCGGTGCCCTTCTCCCACCACCACCTCCACGGGCACACCACTCTTGGCCCGTGCAGTGCCCTTCCTCCGCTGCCACCTCCGAGGGAATGCCACTCTTGGCATGTGCGGTGCCTTTCCCCCTCCACCACCTCCGGAGGCACGCCACTCTTGGCCCGTACGGTGCCCTTCCTCTGCCACCATCTCTGGGGACAAGCCACTCTTGGCCCATTCGGTGCCCTTCACTCGCCGCCACCTCAAAGGGCACGCCACTCTTTGTTTAATTATGGAAGGCCATGGGGTGCCAATTCCACAGCCCAGATGACAAATAAAAACAGCATTAAAAACAGTGCATTTCCTCTCTGCGAGGTAACAAGCCAGCCTTTCCTTTTTCTGTGGAGCGATAACTACTTTGTGCTTATGGGATTAAAAGGCTATGCTGGATACTTTCCAGACATACACAACTTTAGGACAACTGAGATGAAGTCAACGTCATCTGAGTAAGTCCATATAGTTTCTTGTATTCTTCAAAATATATTTAAAATATGCCAACACGTTTTGTTCAATACAATGGAACTTCTTCAGGGCTGAAAACAATGAACATAAGACATCACATGAATACATACCACAAACAAAGCACATCACCAATGAAAAACACATATTTCCTATAGACATAAAAAAATGAATGACATGTACAATTATAACACAAATAATTGTGGGAGACATAATATATAACTCCTTTTGACTAAATACAAAAATACAGTTTGACAAAAAATCTTCACACCAATATTTACAAACTAATCCTCATAAAAGAACAATTATTTAAAAAGCCTAAATTTGAAATGTTACACAGTATTTCAAATTCAAAAAGCACTTAATTGTAATAAAAGTACTCTAGAAAGAACCCTGATATAGACAAAGAACACCAGGAACAGAAAGTGCAACAAAAACCTGAAAGTGAAAAGTTATTGAATTATATTACATTATGTCAAGATTTGATGATGGTCGGGAGGAGATGGCAATGAATTTATTTGGTTTAGGTGCATTAAAACAAGTGACCACTCAGGAAACATCTAAGAAATCAAGTCTAAAGACACTATTTACTAGACTAGAACGACTTAAAAAACAAGAACTTAGTCATTGGTGGGACGGCGTTACCCTTAAACAGTATCTGGAGAATGGCATAATCCCAAGGGGTTTACGTACTCTTATCTTTCCCACCTTCGAGGACTTAAGTGATGGTCTATTGAAAGAGTGGGAGACGAACCTAGAGGAAGCTTCACAAATAATTATGCGAATTTTGGTAAAACATGCGATTGAGAAAGGGGAAAAGCTTCAGGAGGAAATAACAATTCTAGAAAGGGAAATTAATGCAATGGAGCAAAAAGAGTTAATTGTAAAAGATGTTGCTATTCTCAAACAAGTTATGGAGGGTCACCAAATCTACCTAAAGGATAAAAAACTAAGGAAGATTAGGAGAGATGACAGGGACTATAAAGACGGGAGAATATACACCTTTGCAAAAAAGTTTGACAATCTACAGGGGGTGGAGGACAAGAAAAGGAACAGGGACCAGCGAGACGAAAGTGATGATGCCCGATCCTTAAGTGATGCTTCTGTTTCATCAGTGAGTAGCACTGTGTCCTCTATGATACAGGAGTCCCCTTTAGGGGAAGGGGCCTCGTCTTTTCAAAAGGAACTTGCAAAGTTACGAATCTCAAGCAGACTACAGCAGAAACGAGAACAACTAAAACCAGACGGGGTAGGAGGAGATCAAAGAGGGGTCCCCAAGGTAGCAGGGAACAAGACGGATGGGACAACCAGAACAAAGAAAATGTAACTAGGATGACATCAGATAATGGGGATACTTTTGTGTATGACAATGTTGATTATGATTTAAAAATTGTTAATCTCTCCAATAAAGTGTTGGATCAGGATGAACTGCGAGTGCTAAGCAAAGGTCTTAATTTTTGCCCCACACAAGGTGGCGACTTCAGTAATGTTCATATAGATTTGCTTAAATTCACGAGAACACTCAAATTGAGAGATTATTTTGCAAATAGGGCACATGAGCCTAGTGGCTCTGTTCTGATCAGGGAGGGTGGTACACACACGATTGCTGACATCTGTAACATACAGTGCCTCATGTCAATAGGTGAGGGGGATACAGTTGACCTTCTATCACTTTTAATTGAATTAGGGATCATACAAGATCTTGGAGTCAGGAGTGGACTGCGTCCCATGTCCAAATTTGTTCCAAATGGTTCTTACCATCCAAATATTGATTTATTTCACAAAAAGTATCAGAAGAACTTTTTGCATTGGAAATGCCTGCCAGATTCAAACAAAGAACCTGCAGGAACATTTCCACAGCTGAAAGATTGGCCCTGCAAAGACTGAGTATAGACCCTGACTTAGTCATACGCGAGGCCGATAAGGGCGTCAACTCAGCAATATACATTGTTATAAAGAGATTGATTTTAACCCTGTGCCAGGCCTTTCTAATATGATAAATGCCCGCCTGTGTGAATGTGTTATGTTATGTTCGAGTGCTGCTGACAAATCAAGCATTACCAAAGCTGCTCTGTCACCAGCATCTAAGCAGTCCCTAATAGCTTCTGAGATCTCCACTAGGGCTGACTCCGTGCTATAAGATGCCCGAAACCCAGACGGGGCTGGGTGCAAGGCCTCAGATCTTTCCACAAATTAAGAGAGTTGTCTGGTCACTACCTTCTCACATACCTTAGCAAGGCTAGGGAGAAGGGAGATAGGGCGATAATTGCCGGGCAGCGCGGGGTCAAGGGACGGTTTCTTCAATAATGGAAGAATTTTTGCCTGTTTCCACTCCGGCGGAACACAAGCCTCCCCAAGGGAAAAGTTAATAATAGCATTCACCTCAGGGTTGATGGTCTCCGCGACAGCGGCCAGCAGTCTGGCCGGGCATAAATCCGAGGGCGAACCGGACTTAAGGCCCTTAAGTAATTTCAGGGTGCTAGCCATGTCAACAGGAGAAAAGACCGACAGAGCGTGATTCAAAGTACCCTGAGAGGGTGCAATCAGTCCATCTTCCATCTGGGAAGCCGTAAACACAGGCAAGGACTGCTGTATCAGACGGATTTTATCCGAGAAGAAGCAGGAAAGGGAGTTGCACCAGTCAGCCGTGGCCGGGCCCGAACAGTTGAGTGCAACCGGGGATGTAAAACTCTGGACTATATGAAAAATCTCCTTCGAGTTATTACAGGCCTGTTCAATACGCTCAGTGAAATATTGCTTTTTAGCCTGGAAGATGGCAGAGTAATAGATCTTTTGCTTAACCCTCAGAGCGGCCTTGGCCAGAGGACAGTAGTCCTGGCGGCGCCAGGTCCGTTCCAGCTTTTTGCAACCTTGTTTGAGCTTGCGCAGCTCAGCCGAAAACCATGGTTTAGAAGGCGCAGCTCTCGAGGGCCGAGAGGAGGTGGGAGTAGCCAGCAAGGTCATAGACTTGTCCAACCAATTGGAAAAGCCAGCAAGACTCCCCTCAAGATTATCGATGGGGTTTGGCCTGGAGGCCGCCAGGACCCCAGCCAGAGAAACGGGTCAACCTTCTTAAAGGCCGATTTCCGTGAGATAGGTACAGCAGCATGGGGCTGGCCAGCCTTCCAGGAAAAAAAAGTGATAAAGTGGTCTGACCACACAAGGGGAAGAGGATCCTCAACTAGGATATTAAAGTTAGAACAGATAGGGTCAAGGATGTGGCCACCCTGATGAGTAGGGTGGACAACCCATTGAGACAGTTGGGCCAGCTGAAGAATCTCTTTTAAGGCACAAGCATCCGTAGATGACCCTTGATCCAGATGCAAATTCAAGTCACCGAGGAACAGGAACTGCGAGAAGCGAAGCGCCTTAGCAATCAGCTCATCTCCCCACTTCTGAATGGTAGCATGGGCAGAGCCAGGGGGACGATAGACCAGCGCCCCACCAAGTAGAAAATGGGGGGAAAACCTGATACTAAAATCCAGCGCTTCACCAGTACCCCAAGCATGGGTTTCGCCCCTAATAAATTCCCATTTTTCTCTAAAAACAACTGCTACACCGCCACCCCTACCTTCTGAACGATCAGCCCTAGCCACTTTATAGCCCGCAGGGATAGCCAGAGTAACATATGGGTCAGAGTTGAAATCGAGCCAGGTTTCCGTAAGGAACAGAAAGTCAACAGGGCGGTCGGAGAGCAGGTCGAAGATGTTGGAGTGATGTTTTTTTTAGGGAGCGTACATTAATTAGGGCGGCGGAGATGGATGGTGCATTATCCATCTTAGGCTGTTGGCCTAACGAAAAGGAGGCAACTGGAGGGATACCCGGGAGACAGAAGCCACAAACAGCACAGGCATGCTTCTGAGCGTTCAACAAATCAAACTGAGGGTGGGGAAGACCTAAAGTCGCATTAAGTCTTAGTAGCTTGTCCCTACCATAAGTCAGCGCAGCACGAACGCCCCCCGTAGGATGAGCAGAATGACGGGCACAGGCCGCATCCGGGACGCGGACGGGCGCAGACGGGCTTGCCTTAGGCGCGCCTTTGGCGCGCCAGCGGCGCGCCCGCTGCACTCGTCCGCCCCGCGTGCATCTTTGTAGGCCGGCAGCCAGAAAGACTAGAGAGTGCGCTACCAAAATGGCACCTCTAGATGGCTGACCGGCGAAACCAGGAAGTGAGTGAAGCCCTCACCGGAGCAATAGCACAATCTCCCCACAGATTCCCTCGCAAAAATTAAAGCGATAGCACGTAATTAGAAAAAAAACACCCTTTCACCCAGTTAATAAAACAAGCCAGATACGATCCGCGAAAAAGACTTTACATTTGGTTTACATTTAGTTTTAAAAACACAGTTAGGAAATGAAACAAAAATTGTTTTACATTTAGTTTTAAAAAACACAGTTAAGAGATGAAGCGAAATTTGTTTAACAAGTAACACAGCACAGAGGTGGCAAGCGAGTGTAAGGCAGTAGAACCCCTCAATGGCGAGACATATGTCTGCTTAGTGAGGACGAATATCGGTACTTGAGAGTCAATTGTCCAAACTATCCCTGCATATATGTATTACCTAAAATACATAAGGGGGGACATTTCCCCCAGGAAGACCTATAATCTCAGGGGTGGGATCACCCACTGAGAAACTTTCTGAGTTTGTGGATTTAAGACTACAAAGACATGTTTTGGACTTACCATCCTATATCAAGGATTCAAAGGATATATTGGTAAAACTAAGGGACTTTCAATGGTCTGATGAATTGATATTTGTAACCTTTGACGTTGAAAGTCTCTACACTTGTATTGACAAACACTTTGAAATAATGGCTGTACGTTCCTTTTTGGACAAGGAGGGCGCAGAACATTTTGAATATAACAAAATGGCGGTGGAGATGATTGAGATGATACTGACGAACAACTGTTTTTTACATGATGGACACTGGTTTCATCAGACTAAAGGAACAGCAATGGGTTCCAGGTTTGCTCCCTCTTATGCCTGCCGCTTCATGGGCTTGTATGAAAGGGAGCATGCCTGGGCCAGGTGTACCTTCCCTGGACAGAGCACATAGTGTTCTGGGGGAGGTACATTGATGATGTTATTTGTTTGTGGTCTGGTTCTCCTCACTTGTTGGACTAATATTTCAGTTATCTCAATGACAATTGCTTCAATGTCAAACTGACTATGTCTTATCACAGGGAGACTATCAACTTCCTTTATATAAAATTTTATGTGCAGGATTGTTATGTTATGTTATGTTATGTTATTTAGGATTTCTATAGCGCACGGCTACTCCATTGGAGTGTCCCGGCGCTTTTTATTGGCAGCTTGAAAACATAAAATCATAACACAGAAAGACAAAAGAAAGACAGCAAAACTGAGGAAGAAAGCATGCTAAGAGGCAAAGAGCCAAGTTTTAAGGCCCTTCCTAAAGGTCAACAAATTAGACGTGCTACGTACAGACAATGGCAAAGCATTCCAAAGCTGCGATGCCTTCAGCTTGAAGGAGCGACCCCCTACGCGGGCCCTCTTTACTCGAGGGACCACCGCAAGGAAGAGAGATTCGGATCGATAAAAAGTAAGCCTCCTTTGCAGATATTTCGCGCCCGAGGCATAGAGAGCCTTATGAGCCAGCGTCAACGCCTTGAAGACTATCCGCTTCCGGATAGGCAGCCAGTGCAGCGACTGCAGAAGGCCAGACACTCTGGCTCGCCTATGAAGGCCGAAGATAGTCCGAGCAGCCGAGTTCTGGACCACCTGAAGGTGCTGTAACAGATACTCCGGAAGACCCAGATATAGGACATTAGAATAGTCCAATCTGGAGCCGATTAAGGCCTGCACAGTGATCCTCCTGTGCTCTTCTGAAAGCAAAGGAAGAAACTTCCGGAGCATCTTCAGGAGGCCAAAACATGTACCCGTAAGACCGAGGATCTGAGATCTCAGCGTCAGACCATTGTCGATCTTAATTCCCAAATTTTTTGCCTGCTGGGAGGAATGTGCAGGAGGATACATATTAGTCGGCCACCATTCCTGCCAATCTGGATCAGAGGTACAACCAAAAAAGAGTACCTCAGACTTATCTGAGTTGCATTTGAGGCTGTTCAGCTGGAACCATTTGAAAACAGCCCCAAGGCACTCACGAATACTCTCTCCGTCAAACTCCTCACCTTTCCCACACGTAAAGAGGAGCTGAGTATCATCGGCATAGGATACGATCTGGGCCCCCAAGGACTCCGCCAGAGCGGCCAATGGAGTCATAAAGATGTTAAAAAGAGTCAGACTCAACACAGAGCCCTGAGGGACTCCGACTCCCAAAGGCGGCATCACGGCAGAGCTTGGGGAGACCCAGACCGTTTGATTCATAGTACCCTGTTTAGGAAAGAGACTTCATGTAACACTGTCTTACACGCCAAAAGTGTGCACTCTGCTTCTGTGATCAGAAATATCCCTTTCGGCGAGTTCACACGAATTAGAAGAACATGCAGTAATAAGGTTCAGTTTCAGACTAACCTGTCGGAATCCAGAAAAGAATTCTTGAGAAGAGGTTACTGCAAAGAGATCTTGGACAAAGCAGAGACCATAATTCAGAATACAGAAAGAGAACGTACACTGTGTGATAAACCACGGATCACTAATGATACTGGTAACAATTGCAAAGCCAGATTTATCACTCAGAATAGCGACAAGATTTTTAATGTGTTCAGAAGGAATTGTAACTTACTAACAGTAATTTCTGGTCTTAAGGAGTTTGTTAGTGAAAGACCCTCTGTTACGTATAGAAGGGGGTAGCACTGAGGAACCATCTCTCCCCGAGTTATGTGACAGCACCATCTAATAGAGAAACATGGCTGCCACCAAAACCGAAAGGCTTTTTCACATGTGGAACATGTAACATCTGCCCTATGGGCAAGAATAAAACTAAAACATTTCTTTATAACACTGCGAAAATATACACCATTGATCATTTGATAAATTGCAATACCACATATGTGGTTTATGTACTGGGGTGTACATGTGGTACTATATATGTAGGCAGCACAACACGTTGCCTCAAGTACCGCATGCAGGAACATTGGAGGGTCCTTAGAAATAGGGACAACAGATACCCAGTTACAGAACATTACAATGAGAAACATCCTGGAGATGCTTCCTTCTGGTTTCATGGCATTGACCATATCCCGTCCAATAAGAGAGTTGGTAACAGGGAACTATTACTAAGGTAAATTGAATCTAAATGGATCTGTCGCTTACGGGCCGTGGCACAGGGACATAATACAGATGGGGAAATGCATTTCTTTTTGTAGTGTATCATTGATATACATACTATACTGGGAATATCAAACTCTGTCAAAAATGAATCAATTAGCAATGATAGTGTTTTAGGACTGTCAGAGTATTTTGGTTCAACTTATGTATGCCGCCCTATCCTTGTTGGTGCATGTATCAAATGTTAACTTATTTCTTGTGGATTGAAAATTGTGCACTTTTTAGTTGGTCTCGCTTGGTCTACTCCTCTTTGACTTATTCCTTTTCTCCTATTCCACTTCAACCCATGGATAATTAAAAATTCCATTAGCTTTTTCTAGTGCGGCGAAAATTGACTCTTCATCGCCGCTTTTATATTGAGCTCACTAGATTAGCTCTCTGTGTTACTATCGGTACCTCTTGTCATCATGTACGTGCAGTCATCTCCCTTTAACTCTCGTTTCCTGTATTGCTTTCATCCCTTTGATATTTTAAGGACAAATGACAATGGTCCTTTTGTATTCGTGTTGTGTGACTGCATACACTTTAGGATGGCGCTCGTATATTTTGTGCCTTTGACATTTCAAGGACTAATGACAATGGTCCCTTTGTACTAGTGTTGTGTGACTGCATATACTCCAGGATGGCGCCCGTATATCTTCTCGTTCTGGGCTACATCTTGGTTGTGTTGGTGGTGATACGATCTTTGCAGACCGTTGACTCGTTTTTAAAAAAACTATATCATACATATATGTCACTCTCTATGAGAGCTTATTCACGTGTTCAGTACCTCTGACTGCAGAAACGTGATGTCTTTTGTAATTGGCGTCAAGTGATGAGCCACACACCTTTTAATCAAATTATAAAATTTCGACACTTCAGCTGCCGTTTTCAACTTGCTATCTATTTTCACGTTAGTTTTCTTATCACAGCAGTTGAGGATGGTGTTTGTTGATTTACTTCACTATCTGCACCATAGGCCTGGTTACCATTCAAGTATGGCACCCATTTTGATTACATGCTTTAGGATTAGGTTTTGCCTCTGAGGTCATCACGTTTACATCGTCCACGTCGGCTTTTGCCACAATGGTTTACATGAGTAGCCTCTGCCTGGGTTGCAGTTTGGATTGTATTCGGTCGGATTTGCCGGTCGACCGAGCCAGCACTCCAGGTACGGGAAATGGAGTAGACATAGTTGGTATTTAGGCTTATTGGAGTATGGAAATGGTTCAACTTTATGAACCGAGATTAACATTACCCTCTTATAGTTACTTATTAGGTGCGGGATGGCCCCTCGGATTTCCATAAACATTATTTAGAATACTAATATCTTCTTGCATTTTCCTTTGTTAATTCTCCTCGACTATCATGTGTTCTGTTATAAATCGGTGGTCTGTTTGTGTGCCGCCGTTTTTGAATTGTGGGTTGAGTGCTACAAACCTGCCAGCAACTGTCTCACTTTTATATCTCTTTATAGTGTGGCGTAATAACCCTCCACGTAATACGCGTTGGCCCAACCAATACACATACAATTGTTTTGTATGTAGGTGGAATGATGATTGTACCTTTCTGACAATTTTGGGTATTTCAATGGTTGCTATATATAGCACTCGCATTAGGTGCCAAATGCGGTTAATGTTTATTGATGATTGCCCCCTTTTTTCTTTGTGTGTTTTTTTCACCTAGCGATTAGATGTGCCCTTGCGGCATCGGTAATAAAAATGCCATTTTTGCTTTTATCCACAGAATATCAGGGCTGGGTGTACATATTCTGGACTCAAGACCATGAGACCACGACTTGTATCAAGGAGTATACTCGCTCCACCAGCTATTGGAGCCTCTCGTATTCGTATATAACTATACTGGATGTATTTTGCCTGGTGAGAATTTGAGTTTTTGCTGCTATTTAGTTTTAGATCCGGTATGCGCGAATACTTCTGCGCCATATCTTTAACTAGATACTTTTGATATCCTTGCAGGATGCTCTGGACGATTGAGAATTCATATATCCAGGCCTGACATATCGTAAATCTCTTACTGATTCTGGTTTTTCTTTGATACATTGGAGATCCTTTGGATCGTTACTTACTTATTTAACTGGTGAGAATTAGATTTTGTTTCTGTATCTTATACTCACTTGTATGAAGATCTTTTTCTTTCTTCCTCTTGCTTCCTCTCGTTTTTCTGTATCAAAAATTTATTTGTATTAGTTGTATTTGAACCTCAGTTGGTATTGCTCAGACCTTTTGTCTATTCACTTTTTCACTTTCAGGTTTTGTTGCACTTTCTGTTCCTGATGTTCTTTGTCTATATCAGGGTTCTTTCTAGAGTACTTTTATTACAATTAAGTGCTTTTTGAATTTGAAATGCCGTGCAAAATTTCAAATTTAGGCTTTTTAAATAATTGTTCTTTTATGAGGATTAGTTTGTAAATATAGGTGTGAAGAATTTTTGTCAAACTGTATGTTTGTATTTTGTCAAAAGGAGTTATATATTATGTCTCCCACAATTATTTGTGTTATAATTGTACATGTCATAAAAATTTTTATGTCTATAGGAAATATGTGTTTTTCATTGGTGATGTGCTTTGCTTGTGGTATATTGTGTATTCATGTGCTGACTTATGTTAATTGTTTTCAGCCCTGAGGAAGTTCCACTGTATGGAACGAAACACGTTGGCTGATGTCCCATATTTTAAATATATTTTGAAGAATAAAAGAAACTATATGGACTTACTCAGATGACCTTGACTTCATCTCTGTTGCACCCTCTTTTATGACAATTTGCTTGGCTCTGGACTACAGTGGAACTACATTGCGGCGGGTTCTGGAGGTGTTTTGCACAGAACTTTGAACTAATTTGAATAGGGATTAACGTGCGGGACGCTTTGGTCAGCCGCACTTGTGCTTTTGGATATAACTTTAGGATAACTCTACACGTATAATCACGGCCCTCAATTGTTATTTTGCAACTTAACAGCAAAGTGCACTACAACCCTAAAGCCAACTTGGACAGTTGATAATAAGACACATGCTTGTCCTATGACAAGGGAGCAGAGAAACTACTACAAACTGTTTAAATTTAAATACTGGCATACTGACCGATTTATTAATATTTTTTATTAGGCCACCACCGGGGCCTATGGAGCTTCAAAGTGAGCTCTCTCACCTTCGGGTTTCGTGTTGAGCCCTCCCACACCCTACGGGCACGAATGCAACATTTCCCTCAAACCCACCCTTTCTCAACGCAAACTGGTAGTTTCTCATCGCGAGCGGTCGCGAGCATACACGACCACTTGCAATGAGAAACCTGACCTCCTCGCATTGAGAATCTCGCCAGGATGTTTATTTTCCACGCTCGCGATCGGCAACTTGAGGTTGCTGATCGCGAACAAGGAAAAAGTCTCTCCGGGATGTCAATTTGCTTGCTCGTGGTCACCAACTTGATGTTTAGGACCGCGAGCAAGCAAAAAATGACCGCTGCACTACGCAACGCTATGCTACGCATGTTTGCACTGTGCTACATGCAATTCGCGTAGTGCGAAGTTGCGCAAACTCCGCAAACTACGCGAGCGTAGCGTAGTGCTTTGGCCAGGCTTACATACAACCAACACATGTGTGTGAGCCTTACCCTGTCAGCGCTCTCAGGTGTTAACAACTGCACCCAGTAACTTAGGCAGGGGTGACCTAATCCCTTCATTCGGTATGACATGCACTCAAGCTAGGCAGGGCGATTTGCAATTGAACTTTTTTAATTTAATATTTATTTTGTTGCTGCCGAGCCCTGAGCGAAGTTTTATTTGCTATCTAGACCTCTATATTAGTGCAGTTGCATGCTGTCATCTCTCCTCAGCGCTCGTCCCACTCATTCCTGGTCCCTTTCCCCCTTTCCCCCACTCGCTTTGCATTCTTCCCTCTCTCCTCATTGCTTGCCCGTCCCCAAACCCTCCAGCCTTGCTGCAGTTTTCAGCCTTCCAATTCTGCTGTGAAACCACTCTGTTTTGCCCTGCCTGTGTTTATGCTGTATGAGTTGTTTCAAACTCTGAAGCAATAATAATTGCTGGAGTTATATGCAAGAATAGGGTCGGTGCTTTGGGGCTAAGTGTGTGTGGGTGGCCACCTTACCATGATTAAGAAAATGTATTCTTTAAAAATGAAATCACACAGACTTATTTAGCATTTATTAACATACCATTCACGCATCAGCAGTCACGAGCAACACACAACACTTACCTCACAACTCCTCTTTATGCAGATAATAAAGTTCCAATATGAGCTTTGCACCTAATAAGTAAGGCTGTTGTTGAAGACATGAGGCTTACTCACAGTGCTTGTAATGGCACTCCACGTAGTGGCACCTCTAATAAGCCTCTGCACATACATCTAGACTCTCATTCAATGTTTTGGGCTGTGGGGAGAATCAGATGAGGTTCGAGGTCTTAGGCCCTTGCCAATCAGTGTGATTTGGGCTACTGTGAGGGACCCAGGCCGTGTGCATGTGCCTCACTGTTCATTTGCTGTTGTACCTAGAACCACATTTCCTTTCTCTTTCGTGCCATGTCATAAAAAATCTCAACCCCACTAATATAAATACTTTGGGTCTGCGCCCTATAAGTGGAGTGTAAGCTCTTGTCGAACGTCTGTCAAAATGTGGAACACCTATGTTGGACCTACATATCCTCTATTTCACTGGAGGAAAATTTAAGGCAGACCAGAAAAAAAAAATTGTCAGATTGACAACTTCTGTAGGCCATCCGTCTGTACAGTGCTTCACATCACGCATGCAGGAACATGATTTAGGAAGTGTTTTATAGAAAGGATTGGCAAAGCCAATAGGTTTTCCCTATGCAAAATCTATTGGCTTGTAAATGTTTTTCATACTTTGCACAGCACTTAAGCTTCTGTATAACATAAAAAGATAAGCATTTGCAATACAATAGGTCTTGCATTACTGAAAGTTTGAGATATTGGCGTAGCAAATAATAATGCAACACCACAGTAATGCGAGACCTATTGCATTGCAAATGATTGTTTCCCCTGCTTCCCCCTCAAACTCTGGCAGGGCAAAGGATCTTGGCTCACTGTTGTCACATAATTTGGGTTGCTAACCTCTGCAACACAGGATCAGCATATTTCCTGGGGTTTCTTTAGTGCTTTCTAATTCTAACAGTGTTCTTTTTTATTTAATTTTTATAGCTTAAATGTGCTTATTGAGACTCTAGCCTAGTTGGTCACCCTATGGACATTTTTGGAATGGCTAGGAAGGAATACTAACTCCTTTATCAAAGTGATGATCATGGGAGATTTCAATCTGCACTTTTGTGATGTAAACTGTTCTACGGGCAGGTCTGGAATGTATGAGGCAGCAGGCCACACTCTACACTTTGACAGTGACGGCCCGTGTAGGGCGTTTTACCGGGGCGGTGATGTGGCGTCACCACCCGGTAAAACGCCCTACACGGGCCATCACTGCACTTTGAGCAGAGTTTCCAGGGAGAGATGCTGTAAGATATTTTATGTGATTTTAATTTAGCTTTTG
This sequence comes from Triturus cristatus, assembly GCF_964204655.1. Lineage (NCBI taxonomy): Eukaryota > Metazoa > Chordata > Amphibia > Caudata > Salamandridae > Triturus > Triturus cristatus. Next base: position 1,450,164,677 of record NC_140589.1, read on the forward strand.
GTTGTAGTGATTTAGGTGATGACCTTTATAAATTCTTTGCCCCCTCTTTTACGGGAAGGAAGTTTGCAACCATTATTGATTATGTCTTTCTTTTGTCCCCATTAAGCCCACACATAACTAAATATTCAATTCTTATTGAGACCTGCCATGATTATAAATCAATTTCCATCTCTATTCGATGGGTCTTGTGAATGCCATGTTCTGTCATCAGCTTTTGAAGGGTAAGGATGTCGTGATCTCTGCCCAAGGGAAAAGGATCAACTGGAAGAGGGTTTGCCTGGAGTCCTTTTTTTTTTATTTTTATTAACTTTATTTTTAATTTAAGGTTACAAATCAAAACATCATCAAGGCAGAGTTTTTCCCATTTGTTAGACATATATATTGTTAATCATTAAACCACAGTTTCGGTTCTACGTTGCGCACAATTACAATATATTTAATACAGACCCCGTGGCACCCATTAAACATCCTCCGTCCTCCCTATCAGTCCCCCTCCATGCTCTCTTCCGCCTGTTCTTTTGGTGGGTCACAGATGTTGCCTCTGTATTTATTCCATGCCCCCCAGATCTTGTTCCATTTTTGGGGACAACCGCGGTTAATAAATACTGTTCGTTCCGCTACCATGGCCGTGCCCATGTCTTTACACCATGCGCTAAGCGATGGCACCTCCATCGCCCCCCATTTCTGTGCTATATTACGTTTGGCTGTCATAATCCCCAGCGTCGCCCAATCTTGCGCCAACTGTGTTAAATCGTTTGGGTCCCATATATTCAATAGACAACTCTTAGGCTCCGGCAAGAGGGACACTCCCACTGTCTGTGAAATCGTCCTCATCACTTTCACCCAATATACCCTAATCTTCGGGCATTGCCATATCGTGGGATAAAAGGTACCCTCCTCCCCACACCGCCTAAGACAATATGGGTGTGAAGCTCTGACCATCTTAACCATTATGCATCTGGTGTAGTATGTTCTGTGCAGAATTTTGAGTTGTACTAATCTGAGTCTCGAGGGTATACCCACTTCCTTTGGTGAGGACAGCGCCTCCTGCCATTCTTTGTCGTCTAGGTCACCCACATCATTGATCCATTGGTCCATGAGAGACGTCGTGGGGTCCGGTAGGTTGTTAACTAACTTGCGGTAAGTGAATGATGTAGCTCGCTTATGCATATGATCTGTTAGTAGCCTGTCCTCCAGAGGGGAGGCTTCCGGGACCACAACACCAGGCGATAGGGCCATTGTAATTGCATGTTTTATCTACGTATATCGATATATTTCAGTGGGTGCTAAATCGTACTGTTGCTGGAGGCGTTCAAAGGTGGCCACACCCCCCCCTTATGCCACATGTCTTCGATAGGGCCGTTGTAATTGCATGTTTTATCTGCGTATATCGATATAATTCAGTGGGTGCTAAATCGTACTGTTGCTGGAGGCGTTCAAAGGTGGCCACCCCCCCCCTTATGCCACATGTCTCCCACTGTGGATATGCCAATGGCATCCCATTGATCAAAGCCTTTACTATTCCTGAGTCTTCCCAGTCTCCCTGTGTCCCATAGCGGGGTAAGTTGGGTTATGACCCCTTGCCAGCCCATTTTTGCCTGTGCTGCGTGCCATATGGTGACTGTGTGTTTCGTGGGCCCTATTAATGTTCGAGTTTGCTTCTTGTTGTAGAGGGGGGACAGCATACTTCCTGTTCCTAATTGGATCCTATCAGCCATAAATGCAGGATCCGCTTGTGCTGCATGTACCCACTGATTAATCACTTTCAGCTGCGCTGCCCAGTAGTAGAGGTGTATATTTGGGAGCGCTATCCCCCCATCATACCACCCTCTCACCAGTTTGGCCTGTGCTATGCGTGCTGGTTTGTGTCCCCACATTAAGTTGGAGACCTGGGCTGCAATTGCTCTGAAGTAGCTTGGATGTATCGGGAATGGAGCATTTTCAATTACATATAGAAAACGAGGTAGTGCCATCATTTTAAAAAGCGCTGCCCTCCCTAGAAGAGTCAGCGGTAATGACTCCCAGTGTGCTGTGTCCCTTTTTAGACGCTCCAATGGAGGCGTTAGGTTTCTTTTGAGAAAGTCATCAGGGTCAGACGTGCGCTATTGGCTTGGTGTACAGAAGGCGGACCCATGCACAAAATTCAGGGCCAAAGCCCATGTGGCGAAGGACTGCGATTAAAAATGGCCACTCGACCATGTCGATCGCCATTCTGGCGTCTAGGGTGAGTATAACCGCCGGTTCCTGTAAAAATGGGATACGGGCCATGACTGCGTGCAGGCGCCGCAGGTTTAATGCCATGCTCCTGCCTGGCATAAATCCGGACTGATCCGGATGGATCAGGTTCGATAGGTGCAGTGTTAGCCTAATTGCCAATAGTTTTGCCAGAATTTTTGCCTCTGCGTTAACTAATGATATCGGGCGATATGAGGTGCACTCCTCAGCAGGTTTGCCTGGTTTAGGTATTGTCACTATCGTGGCCGTCCGTTGGTCTAGTGGTAACTCGCCCATCGTCAAGCAGTTGGTGTACATATGCAACAAGTGGGGGCTATGGTTCCAGCTACAGTTTTATAGAGTTCAACTGGTATACCGTTTGGTCCCATTGCCTTGCCGGATTGTAATGATCCAATCGCCACCTGCAGCTCCTCCACCGTGAGGCTCGCCTCCAGTGTGAGGACCGCCTCCGGGGTGAGCTTGGGCATGGGAATATCTTGGATATATGACAGCGTTACTTCAAGTGACATCTCCGAGGAGGACTCGTACACCTGCTGGAAATGGTCTGCCAGTGTGTGTATTATTATGCGCGGGTCCGTCATGATTTTTCCCTCTTTCGTCCGGATCTTCGCTATCCCCTTATTCCCCCATTCTCGTCTATCTAGCCATGCCAGAAGTTTTCCAGCTTTATCCCCAGTTTCAAATATCTTATGTTGCGTGGCCGTCAGGCGGGATCTGGTCACCTCCTCAAGGTATCCCCTGTGTTGTTGCTGTTTAAGATGCAATTTATGTGCTGCATCTGGCATTGGGCTGCTGGCATGTTGAGCCTCAGCGTCCTGCAATTCCAGCTCTATATCATGTAGTTCCCGCTGCTTCTCCCGCTTATGCCCCGTGATCGAACCGATAGCCTGTCCCCTAATGACAGTCTTGTATGCCTCCCACAGAATTGTTGGGGAGCCTACTGTCTGGACATTCTCCTGAAAATAGTGTTTTGTTGCTGTAATCACCGCCTTCTTAATCTCTGGGACCTGCAAGTAGCAAGGGTAAATGGGATAGGTACGTCGACGAGCTGTATGATGGTATGTATACGTCATCTGCACTGGGGAGTGATCGGAGATACCCCTGGGCTTTATCTCAATATCTGCAACGTGTTTCAGGCAATTCGCTGGGGCTAGGAAGTAGTCTATCCTAGATAAACTGTGGTGCACCCCAGAGTGGAAGGTAAACTGCTGCGTCGTGGGGTGGTGCCACCTCCACACGTCAGTAAGTCCGAGCGCCTCCAGAAAGTCCCCGAGGCAGGATGTGCCCGACGCGGGCGCCCTCGCCGGGTGGCGGTGTAGGGCACCATCTATAGCTGCATTAAGATCCCCCCCAATCAAGAGTTCTCCCTCCGGGAGACCAAGTAAGAACTCGCTGAGAGCCGGGAGTGCCACCGCGTGCAGCGCAGGGGGAATGTAGACTGACACTATATTTATAGACCGCCCCTCCAATTGACCTATTATGGCCGCAAAACGGCCGTGGTCATCCGTTTTAGTCTGGTGTACTATCAGCGGTGCTTGTTTTTTAATTAGGATGCCCACGCCCCTAGAGCCGGAGGAAAACTCAGAATGAACTACCATTTTAAACCCCCATCTGTCCATTGCCCTACACGCTGCCCCTGTAAGGTGTGTTTCCTGCAGCAGAGCCACCGTTGGGGAGCACCGCTTCAAGTACTGTAGAACCAATCCCCTATTTATTTTGTCTCCAAGACCATGGACATTCCAAGTAATCATGGACAGTGGTGTCACTTGGGCCATAGGGTACTGTTCGGGATCAGGGGTAGTCCAATTTTGTGCTGCCATACTGGGTGTTAAGGGTATGTGCGATTAAAGAATCACTTATGTACTGCCTCTGCGAGATGTTGCGGAAAATTGCCCTCTGCCTGAAAACTTTCTTAGAACCAATCATGAAGCAAGAACAATGCCAATAGAACATATTCACTCCTACCTCCCCCAACCCTACCCCTTTCCCCAACAAAACATACCAATTTGCCCTGTTCCTCCCTCCCTCCCTCCTCCCTAACCCCGAATCAACCTTTAGGAAAGAGTAATTTGCAATTACACAATCGTCATGTGATAACGCTCGGTACCTCCTAGTGTAATCAAGGTCCACAGAAGTTACGTGCCCCTCATGTCTCACCCCCAGTAAAGGGCGAGGGCAAATCTCTATCTCGTGCTTCCGGGTCTGCACGTTCTGTTCCATCAGGGTGAACGGCAAAATAAGATAAAAAACATACATAATCAACCACTTAGAACTTCCCCCTGTACCTACCCCCCTCCCTGCCAGACGGACCCCTAACTATCCGCCACCCCAACATAGCAGAGTGCTTCAGCCCCTGAAACAGTACTTGCGTGTTGGGGGGAGAGAAGTCCGTGGGATACCGCAGTCCATCCCCTCCTCAGAGACAGTCTAGTAGCTGAAGCATGCCACATGTCCCTGGCCGGGCCCACCACTCTGGGTCACAACCCAGCATCTCCGAGCGGTGGGGGGTGAGTCCATCATGTGCATCTCAGAGTTTAATTCAAGTCCCCTCCCGCAGATGGCCAGATCAGGGGAGCCGCACCTCAGCTTAATGTCTCTTGATCTGGGGACGCCGCCGCTCCTTATCCCTCTTCTCCTTCAGTCCGGTGTGCATCTGCCTCTTCACGCCCCGGGCTATGTTCCAAGGATCCGCTGGTGACCCCAGGGCGCCGCTGTTGTTTCTTCGTCCGTCGGGATCCCTCCACTTTTCGCCATCCTTCAAGCCAGTCGTGGGCCTCCTCCGGTGATTCAAAGAACCAAGTTTTTCCATCCGCTACCACGCGCAGTTTTGCCGGGAACAGCATGGAGTACGACAGCTCTCTACGCCTAAGTTCCTTCTTTACTTCCAGGAAGCTCCTACGGCGTTTTGAAACTGCTGCCGTGTAGTCCGGAAAAAATGAAATCACCTCGTTCTGTACTCGCAGTGGGGGGGTCACCCTCGCCGTCTGAAGTATTACATCTCTGTCGCGATGATTGAAGATGCGGGCCAGGACCTGCCTGGGGGGGGCTCCAGGCTTGTGCTTGCCCCCTGGCACCCTGTGTGCTCGTTCCACAGAGAAGAAATGCGTAAGCCCTCTGGGCTGGAGTTTGGCTTTGATGAGCTCCTCGACATAGAGATCCATGGCCGGATGCCCGTCGCTCTCTGGAATGCCCGTGATGCGTATATTGTTGCGCCGAGAGCGCCTCTCCTGATCATCCAACTTCTCTGCCAAGACCCGATTTTCAGCTTCTAGATGTGTGACCCGACCGAGTAGAGCGGCGGTGTCCCGCGACAGTGATTTCGTCTGCTGCTCCACCTCAGTGACCCTGGCGGTCATTTTCTGGAAGTCCGCTCTCAGGAAGGAAACATCCGTGGAGATGGTGCCCACCGTTGACTGCACACTGGTAAGGGCCGCCATGATATCTTCTAGCGTCACTTTCGTTGCCCCTGGCGGCTCGGAGTCTTTTGGAAGGGTGTCCTTGCGCTCAGGCTCTATAGGGGCATTCTTATGATAGGCATACTTGTCTAGTTTGGTTTGTGAGTTTGTGCGCGGGTCCCTGCCCCCATCTCTGTCACCGGGACGCAGCTCTGACTGGTAATCGCCGCCGCCTGCCATGGGAGCGCCCTCCACGCGCAGCCTGTCGGTATTCCCGCCGTGCCGCTGATCCCGTGCAAGTGGGCCGCTTTGTCGCCCAAACCAGACCACAATCGTTGCTGCGCGGCCTCAGGGGCACCACACCGCCTTGTCTTCACCCCCCGATAGTCGTTCCATGCATTGGCCGTGAAAGTCGCTGGATGAGGTGATGCTCGCCCCCCCGCTGCGCTCTTTTCCCGTCTGGGCTGTAAGGCCTGATCAACCTTTATTCACTCCTTTGAAGCCGGGGGGCTCCAGCTGCCTTTATCTGTCTCCCTCTCAGTCATCCACGGCCCTGCATTTAGTCCTCAAACAGGCAGCATTAAGTGGCCCCGCTGGTCCCAGGCATCCAGTGCTTCCGGTAGGGCCCCTCAGACCCTACTCCTTGCAGGCTTCCAGAGTGCACCAAACAGAGCTCCCCCACTCCCCGCTGCACAATGATAGTGTGCCGGCATCCGCTGGATTCAGATCCTCACCTCGCCCCCACCTCCGCTTCCCGTGCGCGCCTCGAGGTCTGAGGCGCGCACCGATATCGTTCGTGTCTTGTGTTAGCCCCCGATGGTGGGGGGGGCGTTGGGAGGGGTGGGGGCGCAGGAACACTCACCGGGAGCGCATAGCAGTGCGGGCTGCGATCTTTCCGCAGCGTCCGTCGGCAGCCGGGGCGCCCTCCATATCGTCCGCCACTGAGTGCTGGCACTCCCGGGCGCGCGCGGCCCACGCTATTCCCCAGCTGCTTACGGTCCGCCGGGCCGCACCTCGCTGCACTCGTCCTTCAGCGCACGACGCTCCTTCGCTGGACCTTGAGCGACGCAATCCGTGCTCCCAGCGTCCCACCTGCCACTAGTGTCTCTGAGGCACGATAAATTGTCGGATGGGCGATCGGATGTGCTAGGGACTCCGCGTCTTCCCCCGGAGCTTCTCTAAAGTGGGGCCATTAAGATTGGCAGTTGGCCACGCCCCTCTGGAGTCCTTTTTAAAGAGCAGGTTAAGTGTTGCCTTAGGGATTTCTGCATTTCTTCAGACTTCCCAGATGTGTTTATGGTGGCTTCTTTCACTGACATTTGAAAGAGGGTGAATGTTATTTTAGCTCATCAGGGAGATATGGAGGCCAGGAGTCAGGCAAGATGGATTGATCAGTTCTGTTTGAGGGTGCACCATGAATTGTTACAGGCCCCCAATTGTTAACCAAGATTGGCTCTTAGAGTGGATGACTGCAGATGGAATGATAAAGCAGCTATCAAAAATAGAAAGGATTTTCTGACGCACGTGGCCTGGGTGGAACTTGTAGATGCGTGCTCTTTATATTGCAGTGCAAAATTTTGGGAAATAGTTTACCACCCTGTTTCCTCTAGTAATGATTCGCCAACCATCCATGACCTTATTGCTCAGGACAGATGGATTGTTCATTTTAGAGGTATCTGTGTCCTAGTGACCTCTGAGATGCAGGAGTGGACTTCACTTTTATCTCAGGACCTTCTAATCTTTATTTCCAGTTGGGGAAAGTTAGGGAAGTGATTGACAAGCCGAGTTGTAATAAAGCTGCTGGTCCTGATGGGGTCCCTTTGGATTTGTTTAAATCAGATTATAATCTGTGTGGGCTGCTTGCTTATCATGTTTTTAAACGCCTTAGTTAAAATGGGATCTTCTTGGTCGCACTCTGTTATTATCCCCATATTTAAAAAGGGCATCAAGTCGGGTCCACGGTGTTATAGGAGAATCTCGCTACCCAACTCAACTGTAAAGATCTTTGGGAGGGTGATTCTAGCTTGACTTCAAGAGTAGACGGAGCAAACTCAGACACTCTGGCATTCAATATCCACTCAGCGGGGGGGGGGAACCACCATTGATCAGTTTCTGCTTTTATATTTAATTGTAAATACATTTACTGCAGCCAGGTCTGGCAGTATTAATTTGCCATTTATGGATCTCTCTTCAGCTTTCAATAATGTGCACAGAAATAAATTATGGCCTCTGATGATTTTGTTGCAGATTGATCCAGACATAGGGGCAGATTTACGTTCCCTGGTGCATCCCTGCAAATCAGCAGGGATGCGCCAGGGAAGATGCGTCACGCAAGTTTGCCCTTGCGCCACAGCAGATGCGGTGCATCATGGCGCAAGGACAAGCAGATGCGTGATGCATCTGCCGGCGTAAGGTTGGCGCAGTGCTGAAGTTGTGTTGCAAGCTCGACGCAACTCCAGCACTGTTCCAACCTGCCCTATTCTTAACATGGTGCGTCACGCCTTAAGCCTGCTTGAAGCAGGCGTAAGGATTTGACGCACCAGCGTCGGAAAAGTGACTGCGTGAAATCTTGTAGATTTCACTGCGTCACTTTTCCGAGGCTTCTTCCGACGTAACGCCCACCCTGCATACATTAAACCTGACGTGGGTTTAATGTGGTGCAGGGCTTTACAACGTGACGCATCTACCTAGATGCGTCACGTTGTAAATCTGTCGCAGCATGGCGCTAGCTTTGCGCCGCCGCTGCATCACAAAAGTGACGCAACGGCAGCGCAAAAGTGGCGCACGGGGCTTGTAAATCTGCCCCATAGTATCTTTCCTTGCTGATTTACATCAGAACACGATGACCTCCGTTACGTATAGCGGGAATGGGTATTGGTCAGAAGACTTTGATATTAAGCAAGGTGTTAGGCATGAGTGCGTTTTGGCTCCCTTCATGTTTACCTTGTATGGCAACCATTTGGAGCGGTATTTGTAACATGAAGGCTTTAATCGGCCATGAATGGCTGAAAGACTTATTCCTGTCCTTCTTGATTCAGATGATGTAATCCTTCTTGCAAGGACGACATTGAACCTATTGTGCATACTTGATTCATTTGTGAGCTTCATATGACATTGCTTGAGTTATCAAAAAACGTCTGAAAGTCTCATCTAATGATTGTCAACCCCACAACCACTAAGACGAGAAACATACCATTGTGGGGGTGGATATTTCAAGGGCCTTTTGCTTTCCTTAGTTTAGCATTTTGTTTGACCACAAACGTTCCTGATCTACTTTGATCTCTTCTAAATATCTCCACTTTACGAGGACAGTGAGAACACTTTTTGATTTTTCTGCCAGACTTCAAGATATATGAGGCCAAATCTGTGTCTCTAGTGTTGTATGGCTGTGATTTGTGGGGGTATGCAGATTGCTCATCACTCCGTGTTATAGAGAACCTCTTTTTTAAATGCTTACTTGCTCTCCCACACTGTAGGTAATCTTTTATTTTTCATAAGGAATTAGGACAAAGATACATTGCTGGCATGATTTCCCTTCATCCTTTTTTGAAATCGCTCTTGGTCTGTGTTAATCCAGCCCTGAAACTCAATAGGTTAATTCTGAGGGACTGTCTCTCTTTGGATTATGCCTCTCTTTGGATTATGCAAACTAGATCCCATAACTTAATGATGTTAGAGAGTGCTTTGGATGCACTTGTGCATTCGGATTGTTAACTTCTCCCAACTCCATTAAAAACCCTAACCGATTTTGGGAAAAGAATACCAGTGAGGATCATGAACTGCAGAAAGGAAGAGTTTGCACTAATGCTATCCTCAAAACAACTTGGTATATACAGCCCTAATTGATTTCTGTAAGTAATAGTTTCCATCAATAACTTTTAATCAGATTTCAGATGGTTTGATACATCATTTGCTGGTGGTCACTAAAGGCTGGTCTTTGGTCGTGGACCTTGTCCCTTGCAGTTGTGACAGGTTCTTGTCACAAGACACCCTTCATTTTATTATGCTTTGTGATATCTATGCAGATTTATGCTGCAAATTTATTATCCCTGTTCTCAAGAGCATGAAGTTCACTATGGGCCCTATTCACATGAATAGGGCCCATAGTTCACTATGGGCCCTATTTACATGAAGTAAAGTTACAAGTGTGGAGTCTCCCCATTTGTGGCGGAGTCTCTGCACTCGGGAAGGAATCGCCACACTCAAGATGGAATCTCCACACTGAGAAATGCAGTGTGGACATTCTACCCTGAGTGCGGAGAATCAGCCATGAGTGTGGAGACTGTGCAGTCTTAACTTTACTACATGTAAGTACCTTTGTGAATCTGGCTCTCAGACGAGACCTGCTCATATTTTTTTACAACTGTTATCTTCTGATCGTATTTGTTTTTATATTTTTGCCTTTTTAAAGGGTGTGCTAAAGAAAAGACTGAGCATGGGTATTTAATTGTCTAAAATTTGCTTTTAAAGCGCAAACCTATCATGCCAAAGGGAATCCGGGTGCTGGGGGGGGCGTCGGGAGATTAACTGAGCTATTGTCCTGAGTCACATGATGCTGAGCTGAGCTGCCGCCGGTCATCGAACCGTGAGCCCCGCGCTTTGGAGTCAGCCGCTCTGGCTGCTGCACCACACCTCTCCCTAAATTTTTATTTCAGGTGTTAGCTTTGTTTATCATGGGGTTTTAAAGAGCCTAACTGTATTTGAGATGTATGAGTTTCAAATGTGGTATGTTTAATGTAACTTGTTTCCCAAAATAAACATTTATGATGATGATGATGATGAAAATAATCTGTTTGTACTCAGTGTAGCTGAAGTATGCTAAATTGAACTAAGTGTTGAGGTCTAATAGAAAAAGATAAAGCTGAGTGATAGGGGCATAATGGCCTGCACACCAAAATACCAATGTATCTTCTAGGAAGAGCAATGACAGTGTACTGTATTGGTGTGACATCATAGTGATAATCTGTTGTCACCAGGGATCAGAATATTTAACCCACATAATTGTCTAATAAACTCAATTCAGAACAACTATTCATTCCTGGAGTTATGTTTATTTGAGGTCTGTATTTGTTTCATAAATATGTGTGGAATAGCAGCTTTCATGTAATCAACTTGAACCAGCAAGACATCCAACAGGTATTTCATCCCTGGGACTTTGTCAGGACTCAAATTCTAAAGTTTGTCAATGTCATCAGTAAACCACAGAGAACACCAATGTTTCTATCCTCTCAATGACACACAGTGTCAGGGGCAAAAAGTCCCCAGAGCAGGATCCTGATCCCTCCCCAAACCCCCTCCTGCACACTGCTGGAGTTAGGGTTCTATCCACTGTACGTACATTCTCCTTCTGTCACACATTCTTTTTTTAATGAATCTTGACTCTTTTATAATTCCTCTCATTTTTAACACCACTCTCTGCAACCTTCTGTAATGCTTTAATGTTACAATGCTTCCTTCCGTTGACAAAGATTTCTTTTTTCAGTCTGGTAATCCGCCTGTAACGATTCAAAGAGAATAAGAAACCATGTACACACGAATTGGAAGTTTAATTAAAGCTTCCACAGCTAAAATAAATGTCTAGTTTTATATATATTATGTTAGGCGTGTTCATTTAAAAATGAAAATCTACCATGGAAAGAATGAACTGGTAGTAATCACCCAGGCATATGGACAGAGATGTCTTTTAGATTACACCCTCTTTAAGAGCTCGTTAGCACACCCCAGGCTGATACGTATTAATGATTAGGATCACATTCTATAAAGCAGTAACCCATATCTAATAAGGATCGCGCTAATGCCTAGGTATCTCATAGAGAGAGTCATTCAAATGTCCATGCCAATACAGAAAGCGTCTTCAGATTTAATGCTGTCTCAGCGAGCAGAGATACCTTTCACTGTGAGAACATGTGGTAAGTGCATCTTTTGAATGAGTCAAACACTGAAACATTCTCTAAAATATAGGGGCATATTAACAAGGAACAGGGAAAATTAACGCTAAGGGTGCTTAGCGTTAATTTTTTTAACGCCCGCTATCGCTGGATAATATCGCCTGGTTATCGTGTTATTAACAGCGCTAACCGCCTAGACGATAAAAAATCCAGCGATAGCGGCATTTTGGAAAGTTATCGCTGGTAATGCAGCGATAAAACTACAAGGATAGGGAAATCCTTGTTGATAGCCCATGGTGAATTTAGCCATGTAATCCACCTCCCATTGGATTACATGGCTAAGTCTGAAAATTAGCAGACGTAAAAAAGCAGCGTTAACCGTGGTTAGCGCTGCTTTTTTTGTCCCTAACAGGGTTAGCGTGAAGCTTGATAATAGGAGAAATGTCGTTTAGCGACATTTCTCCTATTATTTTGATCTGGAACGCCCACTTTGCATCTCATTAGAGATGCAAAGGGAAGCGTAATGAAAAAGGGTGCTAACATGCGATTTTGCATGTTAACACCCTGTTGTTGATAGGGCGATATTTTTATCTCCGCTTCTTTGGCTTTTAGGGGCATATCAGCAACACCCGGCGATAATTATCGCTCAGCGCTCTTAGCATGAGGATAATTATCGCCAGGTAACGTGGATTTTTATCGCTGAGATAGCGTGCTATTAGCAACGCTTATCTCCTCAGCGATAAAAATCCTAACGCTAACTGCCTAACATGAGATTATCGCTGGAAACCCAGCGATAATCTCACGTTAGCTTGCTGATAGGGACTCACAAACTTAGCCATGATATCCACCTTCCATAGGATATCATGGCTAAGTCAGTCCTGAAGCAGGCGTAAGGAAAGTAGCGATAACAGGGGTTATCGCTACTTTTCCTGACGCTATGCTTCATAGCGTGGGGCTTGATGATAGGAGAAATGTCGCTTAGCGACATTTCTCCTGTCATGTTAGGTCAGGAACGCCCACTTTGCATCTCATTAGAGATGCAAAGCTGGGGGTTAGGAATGCTGACGCTAAAGCAAGGTTTCACGCGTTAGCGTGGCCTTGCTATTTAGGCGATAAAATTATCGCCGCTTTTCGACCGAAAACGGCTGCAAAAGCGGCGATAATTTTTATCGCCACGTTGTAAATATGCCCCATAATGCCAAAAAAGCGGATATAAAGCCCTTGTTAAAATGCCCCATAGTTTGTGGTTTCTAAGATGCTTGAAAATGTGTTTACCTACACCATGTGCAATTTCCAATTGCTAAAAGATAAGAGTTACTCCTAATACGATAATATTTACTGCGTTTAAAAATTATCAAGTAACTGCAGACAATGCACATTAAAAACTGCAAGCTGCTCAAATAAACCTCTAAACCTTAAGACCGGATCTGAAGATGCTTTTAGATATTTTGAAAATAAAAAAAATGCTCTCTGTGATAATCTTATGATGAGTATTTCCACGTCAGTGTTAATAACCAATATTTAACGATTGTGCTTGAAAAATATCACTCAGCTTAATAATGCCAACAAACGAAAGGAATTATGGAAATATGTCAGAGTTGTTACCAACTTGATGGAGTTAATGGAAAAGTGATGCATCATTGGCAAGCAGCGCACCGAGCCTGAAATGCTTCAAAATTTAGGCGCGTCAGTGACACAGGCGTAGGAAATACCGCATTGGTTGTGGTATATAAAGACAAGGCACAAAAACAGTCTGGCAAGCTAAACTACACCATGGGGGTGCTCAACTTGCAGTTGGGAGTTGCAAGAAGATGACCAGCACTACCACCATCTCAACCACAGCACCACCCACCATGTAGGCAGTACAGGAGAAGGGAGCCTTCTTATCAGCAGCAGAGTATCCTCATTGATCTCAGGGTGGATGAGATCATCACCATAGTTCAACTGCTACACCAGATAGTGCCAAGGCTACAGCCACCAACTTCCAGGTCCACCAAAATCCCTCTGCAGGCCAAGCTCATGGCTGTTCTCCACATGCTGGCATCTGTTACATTCCAGATTACAACAGCCAGAGTGACCAGAATCTCTCAGCCAGCTTTCTCGGCCTTCCTACTCTCTGTCTTGGATGCCATCATTCACCTAATACCCCAGTACCTCCTCTTCCCCAGCACACAACAACTGCAGCTGGACACCAAGCAAGGTTTCTATGCCATCGCTGGTTTTCCCACATATGCTGAGTGCTATGGATTGTGCCCATGTGCAACTGGTTCCCACACCAGCAACATCACATCTCTACAGGAACCATAAGCACACATAATCAATGTTCAGGCCATTGTGGACCATCGGGAGATGTTCACCAATGTGTTTGCCAAATACATCTTCAAGCACTCCATCACAACTAGTGCTTCCAGAATAGGCGATATGGGACTGGCCTACTTGTAGGTAAGCAAAACTCAAGTACCTAAGAGACCTACTAACTGTAAGAACTGTATGACATAATAGTCATCTTTTTGTCTGTCGACACAGATAGGGCCTTATGCAGAGGGGTGTGCCTCATACATGCACCATGCATCATTGTACATGTGTAATGCTAACCCCCAAGTCACATATGGCAAGAGAAGCAAAGCCACTTTGTGTGCCTTTGAGTAACATAAAGGTACAGAGCAATGCATCGCTGGCCAAAATGCAGTATAACATCATTGTGTGCAAGGGAGGTGTTCCATCGGCGTTGTGGGGGTTTCTCCATGCTTCTCCAATGGTTCATGTGGCATGAAATGTATCCCCACCCCGGGAAAACTGTATAATGTGACAAATCAATTGGTCTCCCCAGGTGATGTGTAATGATGAAAAATAAATGAAGTCCTCCAAGTCACTACCACTCCCTAAGTGTGCTGCATCCTGTGGCAATCATACATAGACAATCAGGCGTCTGAGAGTGCCCCCTGTGCAGGAAGGTGCACTCTCCTGCACAAACACAATCCTGCATGCCATGCAGGCCCCCAAGCATCTGTTGTGCAAGTGTGTCTGTTTTGCTGCTAGGCAGCACCCTTGTGCGAGTGTAGACTGAAACTTCCTGAATGTGCTGTATGTCCTAAATACCATGCACTACTGGCCTTTCTCAATGACTTAACGCAGCGCAGAAAGGTGACTTGCTGCACTGCACAGTGCCACTCTCTAAAATATCTGTGTCCTTGTGTCAGGTGCATATAGTAGGAACAATGCCATGCAACATGTAGACAATGATGTGCCACATTGATATGTGCTTACTAATTGACAATGGCTGTAGCAACACAAAGTCACTGATTTGCAATGTGTCAGTTCACTCTGTGTGGATGGATGGAACCAAATCAACTGCACTGGCTAACAAGACTTAACTTGAATCATGTGGCATGACAGACAAGTCAATTATGAGTACAAAGGCCACACCACAGAAAAAGTCTGAGGTGAGTGTCTCCTCGATGGTGTACTAACTCTTTGTATCACTCACAGGTCAACAAGGTCAGTGGGGTGAGAAAAATTATTGTGGAAATCAGCAAGTCTGTTACACTTGGCAGTATTATTGTATACCAAAAGTATGACCAAAGTTACAGAAGCAACACAGGAAGAAGTATGTGGAAATGAAATGTTTGGCATGCCATTTCAGTGTAGGGCTCAGACAAGTCTATATCTTAATACTGTATAACATTGCAACACCAATAGTACAGAAAACACTATCTACTAAACTGACTATGTCCCCAAATACACCTATGCAGATAGAGGCACTGCCAGATGTCAGCAATGTGATTGTTAACCTGTTATGTGTAGTCAGTAGGCCAAATAAAAAGCATTTGAATCCAACAATGTGAAACTCAGAAAGTCATACACAATGCTGCCAAACATGTCATACATCAGTCATCAACATAGAATAAAATCCAACCTGGACAAGGCATCAGAGTGTACTAAGGATGCGAATCTCAACAATCATTTGCTACAGCAACGAGGACATATTCCAGGTATACAACTACACAAGCCCTTACAAGTTATAGTCCTACACATACATGTGAAAAGGTAATGTATTATGTCTACTTTTGTAGTACACAGCTCCTTATAACAACATCAGTGTGTCCCACATGAACATGGCCGACATTGCAATACATATGTGTTAAGCAAAGTACACCATGACAACTTCTGTGACAAAAACAATCATTCAAGGCTGTGCAAACCAAATAGTTTATCTACACCACCGCTATGTTTGCAAGCATATTGCACAATTTTAAATGTATTCAATGGGACACTTTTAAATGTTGACCCTTGACTAGGGCTGGGCGGTAAACTCGGCTCTATTTGTGGAGTTTGAGAATTTTTCCACACTATGCAAAGCACTAAGAGTTCTGAAAAATTCCGCTCCCCGTAGCAGAGTTTTTTCCAATGTCAAGTTAGTGAGTGCGAGGGAGGGAAATCCACCTCCCGGCGAGATTTCTCAATGCGCGCAGTCAGATTTCTCAACACAGGCAGTCGCAGATAGCTGCGACCGCCTACGTAGAGAAACCTTCTGCCGACGTTCAGAAAGCTGCCGCTCAGGTAGAAAATCTACTCGAGCGTCAAGAAGAGAAGCTGTACCTTCTTGTGCGGTGCATGGTACCAATTGAGCTGATTATACAGTGCGGAACATTCACCCAGCGCTGAAAATCAACGTGAACAGCATGACCAACTGCACTTCGCCGCTCATGAAACTCCGCGTAGCGTGGCAAGTTTTTTGGTCACTTCACTAAGTTCCGCATAGTGGAAGCCTGAAACTCTGCCCAGACCTACTCTTGACCTGTGCGGTTGTTGAAATGGCCACCTATGGTCAATGCAAGCACACTTGCCCCTTGAGTCAAGGTTACAACAGTTACTTGCAGGAATGGATGTGACTGTAATGTTGCATATTATGGAGAACCTATATATGCAGTTAGCCCCAGTCCTCCAACTACATGTGCTGCTGTACACAGCAGACCCATTAAATAGGAGAAAAGATGAGCGGTTACGCTCAAAATCCATGTAACTTAACTCCAGTGAAGTTAGCAGTCATTGATTCTTCACAGGTTTGGCTGGTGTCACCTTTCAGTACATGGACATTTTTGGAATTGATGTGCATGACTACTCACATGCAAAGGTCAAAGCAACCTCTTTCTGGCGCACAGTTGTGATGTGCAGGGAACAGACATCCAGATATATACTGTGGTACTAGGGATTCATCACACTTGTCTCGACTACTGAGGCTGGACTCGTGATAAGCAAACCATCAGCTAACAGATTTAGCCAAACTATTTCACAAGGTGCATCGTGCATGTGCCACACATCCTCTTTCCAACATAAAGCCCGGAGAGCAGATGAGTCAGGCCATTAAATCCCATGGTGGAAGTTGTCTACTGCAGTGCGCTAATTGAAGGCAGTCCAGTAAATACATACGCAGGATGCCACATACACTGTAGACTGGCTGAACCAGCCCGTCTCTGTGCCTTCCTGAGCGTGGATTGCATCCATAACCAAACCAATGTCAGCAATGCAGACTGATTGTATGAATGTTGATATGGTACATGATGGTGTATACAACAGCATATTTCATAGCCATAGCAATGCAATGTCATTGAGTGAAAAGATGCCTACTACGCAGATACCTATGTTCACCCAAGCATACTACAAACAACAAAATCTACAAATTATTTGACATGTCTCTACACATCCCAACATGTATGTGTTTCTCATCTAAACATATTGAGTATCAATATGTTAGCACACAGAAGACATAAGCACACAAAGAGGCGCTCCTTTGACAATGACAATCAACACCAGAAGATATCAAGCCTGTTAAGTGAGAAAAGAGGAGCAAGGTAAGTTAAACCCAAGTTGTGTTCACCTCCATTGCACAAATCAATACAGTGTATTCCAAACAATAGGCCACTTGCGTGGGTCAAAACCAACGCATTTACCCATTTGCGTGACGCATAGCCACTGTAGCATTGCTTGTAATCCGTGAATCGACACCAACGCATTGGAAAACACAATGGGGTCAAAATGTCGTGCATCATGCACGCTTTGGATATTCCTATATCGTGCATCAGAAACAATGATGTATTTGTGAAAAACTGTCAGGATACAGGCAGGAAATTATGCATTGGGCATGGCAGGCTGCAAACTAGGTATCGTGAATTTACTTTTGCTTTCACTTAATCTCTGTAAGTCTGTGCTGGATGGAGGAGGTTGCATGAGCGTGTCTGTTTCAGATTTGTGTCTAGTGCTATGTGTGTGTTTTGTCCAGATTTAGTCCCTGTCCTATATTGTCTTTTGTCATTGTATTGTATTTTTGGTGTAATTGTACTGTTGGGAGTTTCGCTTTGTTTGGGGAATATTTGTTTCGTAGGTATAATGTTTAGTGGATTTAGATTTTTATATAGTTTTTGTGGTGAATTGTTTGGGGTGTGCAATATCTCTGGGGTAAGAAGGAATTCTAGCGTGCCACAGCACGGTGTGCTCATATGGTTGATTTAACATTACCATCCATGGATGCTAGAGGCTGGTGGCAAGATTAGCTTAGGCTACCCTGCAAAAGACAAGCATGACATGTGCGAGCGGGTGCTTTGGCACCATGAGAATATATTCAAAGTGCCGAGAATAACACACCAGTTGAAGCACCGATGGGCAGACATTATCTATAGGAAGACTGATGTCATCGACTTCCTGTGGCTGGAGATTGGTGGACCTGTGGGTATGTGTGTCATGTCTGCATATAGTGTTGAATAATTATCTGGGATGTTACAGTTAAACATGATTTGTATTTTCCAACAATATGGGGATGTGAAAAAGTTATATCTATATAAAAATATATGAGGTAAACTAACGTAAGCTACGTCCTCAACAATGTTGATTTGTGGTAGGCCATCAAAGTAAAGAGGCTTGCTGTGGTGACCAACACTAAAGTGTTAGGATGGGAATGCACCATATTCATCCAAGATGATGCATTCCTGCCTGTTCACCCTGCGCTTGTGCTATTTTGACATACTAGCCAAAACGCAGCCCACTTGCATTATGGTTGTAAGGATTATTTGTATGTAGGAATGTACAACTTCCTGCACAAAATGGACTGCTGTGACCGTTTCTCATCGATTTCTGTGTGTTTCAGAATGCTTCCGAATGCGGCACACATGCAAACAAGAGAACACAAAGAGAACTCAGATAATGCCTCCTCTTTGTGCCACACCTTGAAAGCCATAACGTCTTTACACAGCCCCAAGACCCCAAGTCTAAGAATTCTGGTTATGCATCATTATTATTAGGTAGTTGTTAGATTCAACCCCCACAACGCTCATGGAAGCCATCCCTAGCGCTGCGTAAGTTTACACTGCAATTTGTGCTGCATTGCCTTACATCATATCTATGAGGCCATTCTAAGCCAACAAAACTGACTTTGCATCACCGAATATATATGTGATTTACAAATTTAGCCTGCTGTAGCATCTCAAAAAGTATGCAGTTGTGGTACTAGGGGCTGATCATCTTGGCCCTAGGGACTCCTAGGTTAAATCATGTCATGGTACACTAGACACTGCCATTATGTTGCCAAGAATTACTCACTTTGTCTTATCCTGGATGCATGTCACATAATGTGTAATCCTGAAGTCCAGCATACCCCTGTTCTGGGTTGCAAATGGACTGTTTGCAATGAGCTGGCCGTAATGCCATATGTGTGTCTATGCGGGTGTGCTCTTCATAAATACTGTGGCTTCATAGTATAGTAAATAATAATTTTAACATGTGAAAATGCAATATTCTGAAAGCTATGTCATAGTTCATGTCTTCTAGGTGGACATCTTCATGGGGAGAGTTTCAATGTTTCCAAGACCCCAATGCTACCAGTATGTGTAAATAGTATATGTTTATACACATATGATATCTGGGTAAGATCTAGGTTGAAAGGATCAATTATAATGTATGGTGGAAGGTCACACTCACCTAACATCAATGATCTGTGAATCAGTACAGAACCTGTCCAAAGTATCTTTAGGACTACTCATGGACAATGATCATGTTTCAAACTTTTAGGTGTATGTAAGCAGGCTCACAGGAAAAACATATCTCTGCAGATGAATTAGGCCCTTGTTCGTGGGAATTTGGCTTAGGGCAGTACAACCAGTCACCTTGCTGCGTTGCCCTACGCCAAAGTGAAAGGGCAGGAATTCACCATATTAATGCAATGCACTGCATTCCTGTCCTTTTGCCCTGCGCTTGTGCTGTTTTGCCTCCAAGCACCAACCCATGCACCTTTGCAACATGGTGCAAGGGGGCCTGTGTTGTTTGTATTTATTTTTGATGGAAGGGGCACCTCCCTGCACTTAAACAATCCTAAGAGATGTTTTCCTCTTCCTATGTGTTCTACAGAAATAACGCTGAGAAATTGAGTTCTTGGTTAGGCCTCACCTTGGGACACGTATGGATCTGTTGCAACACTCGGTTTACATGCTACTGTTAAGCTGGGTGTTGCATGGGTAAACACCCTGCAACACACATGGTAGGTTTCCTTGGCCCTGATTAAGGCAACACAGCTATTTAGCCTGTGATACCTCAATCAATATGTATGAGCCCAAAAAACTACGCAGGGTGCCTTTGTGTGGTGTTGGAAACTTTTAGAAAACTCCTGTGTGTGAAATGTAGCTCTTTATGTGTTGCAAATGTGACGCAGCTCTCCTATTATTTAGCCTGGAGTGTGTGAGAGTTGCAACGTGTGCTGCCCATTGTAAATCCATATGGTGTATGCCAAGGCAAGCCACTCTGCCTCCACTAAATCACCTCATCCACTTACACGTATGTTCCTGATCAATGATATGTTCTTTTTAGTGGATGCAACTTCAACTCCTAATTTTGGTTGTCCAGGTCCCTGTGTCATATTTGTAGATCTGGATATCTTCGTGAATATGAAGATTGGCCTGTAAATATGTGAGGTATCTTATTGTGAGTACTGTTACAGTTTGTGCAACCACATATTTGGCACTTGACTCAATTTTAATGTTTATACTAGCGGATGACTAAATATTGACAACATATTGGCCATAGATCTATCATTATTGCGGGAATTGTTATGCTCTGTTAGATTTGATTGTGCCACAGTGTCAAACTATTTATCTCAAACATCATGTACCTGTCTTAACTGTGTTAACAATTTACTGTTACTGTCTCCCTAGCCAACATGAGTGCTCATGATACATGCACATTTGGTCAGCCAGTCCAGGCATGTGAAGAATGTGGTAAAGGCATTCAGGAAAATGGAAAAACTTTATGTGTGGGCAAAAGCTGCAGGACATAGAACAGAACATTGACAGGCAAAGTCCACCAGCAGTCCCTACAACACCAACTCACCAGAACAGGCCAGGACCGAGCCACCACAGACCAAGACCAAGTCACCCCAGACCAGGACCAAGCCAGGCCGGAGCCAGGCCATGCCAGGCTGGAGCAGGCACTACCAAGACACAGCCAAGCCCCCAAGTATGGTACCACCAGCTCCACAGCTACCAATATGCTTGGTCAGAAAAGCAAGGAGGCAAGCTCGTGGGCACTCTGTGTTCCAGTACACAATAATTAGTGAGTTGAAGAAACTCAATCAAAAGGTGGACAGTGTAAGGGAGGAGCATGGCTGGCAGGCCCCCTGCCTGAAAAATTGGGGGAGGCTGTGGAACCGCTCTCCCTGCTCATGTGAAACGTTTTTACTTCTTTATATGTTTCCAATAGTTAGCATACTTTTTAGGTAGGTAGATATCTTTTTTTTTAATTGTTATTAGGTTATATTATTAAAATTTTTCAAAGATTTTATTGGGTGGGAGGATAATGTTTATTCTTTGAATAAATTAACAAAATAATAAAATCTAAATACCCAAAAACATACATTGTTTATGTTTTATTGTATAGTTTGTGTATAGGTGTAGTTTATGTTTTTATTGTGTGACTATGTGTGTGAAGGGGTGTGGGAGGGTGATGTTTGATAGGGTATATGTGTAGAGTAGTGTAAGCTAAGGTTAGGGAGGTTAAGATAGAGTTAAGTTAAGGTAGTGTAGGTTAGTTAGCGTAGGTTAGTTTAGTCATAGTTTAGATAGAGTAAGTTAGTTGGTGTAGTGTATGTGTTTTTGATTTTTGATATTTTATAATACTTATATTAAACAATGTTTTGTACTTTCACGACTGCTTAATGATTTACTGAGTAGGAGTTGTCATATATGCTTAGATTGATTTAAGCACATGTTGTAGGATTTCCCTGCAGTGTTTGTAGATTTGTGTAACTTTCTGAGATACCTATGTACAAGAGTCAGTCAATTTTTCAATGGAGTCACTTCAGGAATCTTCAACCATGTTTAGGCACTGTAACTGGTCCTCTTTGTGTGAATGGACACACAGCCCAACGCAGGTTGTCACCTACTGTTGCACTATGTGTGTACGTTGTGCTACATGGATTGTAGGGATATACATGTCATCCTATAGTGACAAATCATGGATGTGTAGGTTCACACACTGAAGTCAGCCACTTACACACTCACCCTGGCATCATTTTAATGTAACATCAGTGTTGTTTGATTGCTAGTATCCATGGAACTGCCCCCCAACTGCCTCTAAACTTAAATCACCATTCCCATATACTACTTGGTAATTATGGCACTTTCTGCTTGTGAACTTGGGGAACTACTTGCTAGTTTAGATACACATAGGGCTCACTTAACCTATTCCTCTTGCCATGTGTAGTTGTTTCCTGGGGTCTGTCACCTTGATCATAACATTTGATATGTATGTGTATGTTTATTAGGATGTCAAGTGTGGTTACACTCACACTATATGCATGTGATATCTCTCAGGGGAAAAATAACAGGTTGACCCTATGTATGCAGTGTGCCTTACTACACCGTTCATCATTTGACACAAAAAGATAATTACTTGCAGCTCATGCTTACTGACATCCTTCAGTGGCAGGGTTATGATGCTATACAGGTGGAGTCTGGCTGTTAATATTGGCTTTTTCTAAGTGGAGACTTATGATGATACTCATATATAAACTTATGTTTGAGCTTTGAGGATGACATATGATCATGATGATATTTTCATGATAGCTGAGCACAGTGGATGTGTGAGCATGTGTTAGTGGCTCACATGCGTCACTTGCCCAATTAGTACAGTTCTGATATTTTCCTGATCAGTTGGCATATTTCATTGTGAGGCACTCAAGGTACCAATGCTTATTTTCACACTATGATGTTCAATAGTTGAAAGGGATTTGCCACGTATTGCCACAGCAGGGGAGGTGCATGATGCTTGCACTTGTCAAATATGAGCATGTGATAGGGACAGTAGCGCAATTACCAAGAGATGCTGAGAAGTGCATTTTGTATATATACATCCACCAAGGTTTAGTTCATTCTATCTGCAACAGACATACAACATGCAGGTTCAAGTTAGTGCTTTTATTTACAAGTGTTCCAAGGAGCAATAAGCAAGTGGTAGTCCTTGCAACTACAACCTTAAAGCTGTTTGAGAACCATAGGATGTCCAAACAGAGTCTATGAGGGTACATGTCATGTGACATGTTGAGGAGAAGAGTGTTCCAGTGAGGAGCAGATCCAAATTGCCATTAGGGAAGGTAGGCCACATCGAGAGTCCACAAATAGGTAAGTTGAACAGGTGGCTCAACAAATAGGAACCGTACTATTTGACAAGTGCAATGGCATGATCATACAGGTCCAATGAGAAACTGGCCAAGTGGCACAAACAAATGTACCCGGCCAGTTCTTCGGTGCAAAATGTAGGAGTCTATATCTTCATCCTCTGATGTGTCTGGTGCCTACCCTGAGGTGGGTGTTGTTGGTGCAGGAGGCAACTGAGGCACCCACACATAAGGGACAGAAGATGTGATCCCCTGTCCCTAGCATTTGTCTGTGTCATCAAAGAAGTTAGCACAGTGCTGAGAAGGGCATAATGGCTTACCAGCATGGGAACAACATTGTGGTGTAAGGCACTCATTGTTGTAATGTAGGAGTCCTGCTTCCGACCCATAGATTGAAAGATGGTGCCTATCACCCCCAGCTGGTTGGCAACATTACTGGTGCCACTTTGGCAGGATATTTGTTCATGCCTCTGCCTCATGACACCAGCAATGTTAGCCAAGGGTTGATCCAATCTATGTAGTGGAGGGTAGGTACCTCTTATTGCCTCAGATGTGTCGTTATTGGGACTGAGGAACCTACGGATTCCCACTAGGGTGCCCGTCATAGCCTCCATTCCCACCCCCACCTCATCTACCCACTCCCACTAGACCCCTACTTGGGGGTCCTTGGAGTTCAGGTCTGGGCTTGGGCTAGCAGATGGGGTATGTCTGGTGGTAGGTAGATCCTCTGGAGACCCTGCAATGCTGTCGGCCCTTCCTGCAACTGGAGATGATGAATCTAAGGAGGCCAGGATTTCCTATAAGGTGTCTTGGTCCAGGGTTGGCAGGCTGACATCCTCAGCAGGTTACTCATTCGAAACAGGCAGCTGGTCAGGAGGTGTTAATTCTCCCTCTGCAATGAAATAGAGATATGTTAATGGTGGTCTATGTTAGATGTTGACATGAGTTATCTGGCTGACATAGACTTTATTCTCATTCACTTTTAGTTCAACATTGATGCGTAGGGCATATATTACTAATAGTTATTTAGGTTAAGTTACACTATAGTTGCCTCTTGGATGGCAGTATCTCTGCACTGTGTGAAAAGGATGGCTTTTCCTTTCATGCACACATTGCAACACAATTATACAGCTCGCTTGGCTGCCATGCCTGTGCAGGTAAGTTGAGGGAAGGTCCACATCTGCCTTGGTGATTACCTTACTCTTACATGATAGCTATACTGATTGTGGTTTCAAGTATTTACACCTTTACTGTGCACATTGCATCAAGTCCCCAGGGGTGCCTGCATTCCCTCTGCCCACTGCTAAGCCCATAGCTCCTGGGCAGGTGATGTGGGTTTGGTCATGTATTTGATTTGATTCATCAGTCTGCCTTTCACAAAGTACACTACAGCTCTCTGCCTTTATGTGCTGTCTTGGTTGCATGCACAACGTGCATTCATGTGAGCAATGGTTAATTTTTCACACCTCTACGCAGTAAACAAACTTGCTACACTGCAGGTATCTGTGAGTGTATGTATTCACCATGGGATTCCCATTGGTGCATGCTCATGTGATTTCATTGCACACATAATTGGTTCGATTGTTGTGGACAGTGGGCTAACTCTGAGGGGATGACTCTGAGTGGATGGGCACTGTCAAGCTAGGTTAATTGCTAGCACTGATGCTCACCCCTTTTCATCATTGCCAGAGTTGGATATCTGCAGAGTATCACACATTGTTTGACTCAGGCCCACTCACTTGTACATGTACATGACTCCTCTGGCAATCCATATTTAGGCCTAGAAACTCGACTTACTGCCACACACCGATGGAACTCAGATCTTACATTACATTACAATATGCATGAACATATACAATTGACTGACATGGCTCCCTGTATTTGAGGGCTATCGGTCAAGCTGTACTCCACATGCTAGTAGTAGTTGGTGACATCTACCTACTCAGGTTTGCCACACTACTCGGCCCATACATCTCACCCTCCAACCTTCCCTTAATCCTGCCCTTTGCAGTGGCAATCTAGTACATCCTGTCACTTCAGAAATCCCTGTTTCGCACCCCCCTCTTCTTTGACATAAGTGGCATGGTAAAACCTTTCTTTTTCAGACTCCCTCCTGCCATGTGCTACACCTTCAGCCAGGTCCACATCACATGTAGGATATAATAGACCAATGGGCTCTTCTCTGTCATGCGTTCTCAGCTGTGACACAAGTGTGACACTGTCATACACAACAGTGCATGTGTATTGCTCAGGCTACCTTCCTGTACACATTTCCCTTCTCACCTCCTTGCTATGCTGTCTGCCCATTCCGACATAGTGCCAATTCCATGTTCTCAGCCACACCTACAATGTACTGCACTATCAGGGGTCCAACGGGCTCACACAACATGTTTTTTTCAACACACATGGTCCTCTGGTGTGCATCACTTGCATTCACCCCCACCCTAGTATGAATTAGTACATAACAGGAGTTTGAGGAGTCCATACCATGGCAAGCGGCACCTGTGTGCTCTCACCCCACATGTCAGGACAGCGGCGTGCAATGTAGTTTCATGCTACTGACTATACACATGACTCTTCACATGTCCCTGTATTATGATACTTCACATGCCCCACACTTGAGCCCCCTCTCAGGTAAGTCCATTCCATACCATTGCTTTACAGCCCTGATTTGGATGCATAGGCACAAGTAATGTCTTCATCATGATCTCAAATCAGCATAAAATTTCAGAAATAAATTGTTTATGCTTCCATAACTAATTCATATAATCTGAAGCTGCTAGGGTCAATGGTTTACTTTGAGAAGAAGAAAACATCTTTTGGATGAAAATCTTTTACACAATTATATGGCGAAACTTTGGTAGCACTATGAGTTCCATTATTGAAGGGAAATTCCACAGTGGGTATATAGGAGACCCGATTGTCTTGGCTTGGGTTACAGCAGCTTGGACAATGCTGTTCCAAACTTTGAATGGTGTGCTCTGATTGATCGTTTGACTGTGGATGGTAACCAGAAGACAATTTATGTTTAAATAATAAGGCCATAAAGGGGGCAGAGCTTGGTTAGCTCTGAGATGGAGGCTCATTAGAGTTGCTCCATCAGATCGGCCTACCATCTGGCATAATTCTGGCACCTATCTAATCTTCTTTTGCCACCAACTAATCTAGTTTATCCCCTAAGCATCCAACTTCACAAGTTGCCAAGAAACTCGGACTGAAAACGCAACTGGGTTGCCGGAAACATTGTGGTCCTTAAGGCTGCGCCTTGCGCGACCTGATTCCCTGGTGAGCAACTAGGCCTGACCATGTAGCTGAAGGGCCACCAGTTGCCATGAGACAGCGGAGTGGAGAAAGCCGTTTTGCGGCAGAGAGCAGGAGAGCCCAAAGTGCGGTGGCAGAGCTCATCACTCGTTAGCCAGGGGAGCATTGATGACCTCGGCCTGCCAGAGGGCGTGATCATGTTGCAGTGTGAGGTTGCTGTGTTGGGAGTAGGCCTGCTGTGAGCCAAGCGGTTGCCAGACCGAGCGGCATTGCACAGCTGAGCCCTGGGCAGCGGTAAGGAGGAGCCGACTGGATTGCCGCATGGAGGTCTGGCACTGCTGAAATTGTACTTAGGGGCTTACGTCCATTATATGCAGCCTCACTCTGCATCCCCACAGAGACACTCCAGTGCTGACTCTAGCACTTTTAATCCTGCCACGGCTTCTGGACATTCCATTGGGAGTAATTCTGTTGGAAATATTTTAGTTTTTTTAGATGTCGAAAAGACGTTTGATTCTGTAGAGTGGACATTTATGAGGGCTGTTTTAGGGCAGATTGGAGTGGGCAACGTGTTTCTCTGTCTGATTTGAGTGCTCTATGCTGCTCCCTTGGTCAGGGTTTGGGTGGCAACTTTTGTCACTGCCCCCTCTCCATCACAAGGGACACCAGACAAGACTGTCCCATATAGCTTTTGATATATGCCTTGATTGATGCGCTATTAGCATGCTCCCTTATGGAGTACCATGATCACGTGGGATTGTGCTTTCCTGGTTATCGCCTTACAATTTCGACCTATGCCGATGATACCCTGCTGTATGTATTCAATCCGGAAAGAAACCTCTCTCCTATACTTTGGGAAGTGGTTCAGTTTGTAGGTCTGTCAGGCATTTGTGTGAACTGGGGCAAGTGCATAATTTTTCCATTAACTCCTGCCATGACCCCCTCGGCTCTGGAATTCCCTTTACAGTGGAAAACTGATTCAGTGCGCTGCCTTGCATACAAATTCATACGGATCCAATGATTGTCATGTTAGATAATTATGGGAGAGCAATGCAGCGCCTTGAAGAAGATGTTGACCATTGGATAAAATTCTTTAATGGGACAAATAGGGCTGATAAAGATGGTAGTCTTCCCCAGATTTCTCTTCCTACATCAGCACATTCCAATGCTTCTGCAGTGATCTTTATTTGTCACACTGCACTCTTTAATGCTTAAGCTAACCTGGGCTGGCAAGCAACTAAGGGCTAAATGGGAGGATCTTACCCTACCTGTCAACATTGGTGGATTGAAGTTGCCAGAGCTTGAACTCTGTTACAAAGCAGCACAGAGCTCGCATGCACACTATTGGCTTCATGGCCCCCATGTCCTGCCCTATTTATGCATAGAAAGGATGCTGCAGACCTATGCACCGTACCTTAGACTCTATTTCATGATCCGGTGAGACGCCACAGTTCGTTTGATTCCTTAAACTCTACAGTTCATGCTTGGCAGAGTCTGCTGGTGCAACAGTCCGGTTCCTTTCTGTACTCCCCACATATGCTATTAGAGTGATGTTCATGGTTCTCCATAGCGAGGGAGAGAAGTGTATTATGGGTTCTATGCACATTTGGTATAACCAAGATGGGGGGGTTTCTTTTGAGATGGTGCTGTGGTTAGCTGGGAGTCAGTACTTCACAGGGAACATCTGTCATCAGCGCTTACTTATTTCCAATATTAGAGAGCCCGCCATGCGCTACAAGGTCTATAAGGGGTCGACATGCAGGAGCCTCCGGATATGCTAGCGATTTCCTCTCTATTCCAGACAGAAGTGCCAGTAAAGTTGATGTCTAGGCCATATGCATACGTGCAGAAATCCAGGAGGCCCGCCATGATGAAGGCACGATTAGATTGGCAGAGAGACCTTGACAGTGTTATTGATGACAAATGTTGGCAATATTGCTGTGCCCTGACTAAGGGACTATCCCTCAATGGTAGAAACCAACTGATTCACTTCAAATTTGTTAACCAAGTGTACTATACACTGGAGAGACTGTATTGCTATGGGTTACGCGACTCCACTGACTGTCATCATTGCCATGCACCAGGTGCTGGCTTTTTACATGCGACTTGGCTCTGCCCACCTGTATTATAGTTTTGGGGTGAGATTTTCCACGAGCTGTGTGCTGTAACAGGCGCTTCTCTGGAGCCACACCCGATGTCGGCCCTATTGGGATTCAACAAAAAAGTGGATAAGGGTGTCAGGAGACTGGTCACAATGGGGCTGCTTCTGGTTAAGCGCCATATAGAGATGCGATGGACTAGGGTTTCGGCACCCACCCTCGAAGATTGACATAAAGATACAGTATATTGTAATACTCAGACCGATGCCTATAGCGAGCTACTGCCTCCACAGTGCTGTCCCAGGGGTTTTGGGGCCCATATCAGATGTATTTAGTGGGCAAGGAGATGGGAGAACCAGAAGGGGAGAGCAGTGTTGCCTCACAAAATTTATGACTGCTTCTACCATTTTACTGGTGTCAGAAAAGGGAATGTGTACACCTTGAATGTACCTTTGTTGTTTGTGGGAAACCTGTAGTCTCATATTTTATCTGTTGGTGAGGGTCATAATTCATTTGGCCCATTGCACGTCTAGTTATGTTAATTGTGTTGCTTTATGTTACTCAAACAAAAGCTTTATTAACAGAATCGTTATGTATCCAGCTAGACTACATGATTGTTTATATCTTGTCAATAAATAAAGTGAAAAGAAAAATGAATAAGGCCAGAAATAGAGCCTTTTAAAATGAGTTAGATAATAAGTAACTCTATAAAAAGCAATGATCAGAGGTAGCTCACGAAGATATAAAATATCTGTCAAAAATATTGAGCTGTTTCCTAAGCAGTGGGTAATTTGGTCAAAGGAGAAAAAATTGCCACTTTTGAAATAGCATCCAGGGTAACTATTGTAAATCAATGTTCTTCAAAAATGCGGAAGATCATTTGCATAGTCTGCAATAAGCCAAGGTTTAGGAGCCACAATTAGCAGTTGTAAATATACACAACATTCAAGAATATACTCACAAATGGTACAAGTGAGAACATACACTTGCACATCAAAATGAACCATTGGCAACCAGAAAGATCATAATAATGCATTGAAGGCAGTCTTCACTCCAACAAAATTGCAAAATGACAATTTATCTTCAGTACATCCACCTATACATCTTTAATTAGGATCAAAGAGGCTTGTTGATTGAAATACAATTCATTTCATAGACCTAAAGCAGCCTTGAGATTGAGAATTCCTAAGTCTTTCAGATACATTTGTGTTTGAGTCCCTTTAATTCTGTTTAAATAAGATTAGACGATGCCAACCACGCAATGAAAAGGAAATGCAAGTTGGTAATAAATAGGACTTGTCTCAGGTTGAAGAGAGGACAAGGTACCAGTCAAAAAAATCACCAAGCCAGCAACATGATTGATTGTAAAATTATAATGGGCACAAAAATGCACATCTAACTTTATGACTATTCTTGCACAACACATTTCCTAAGCACTACAATTTCCAACAAAAAATTTGAATTTCAAATGTTTCTCTTGTGCCCAACAAAAGATGTCTCTATTGGTGCACACTATTTTCATTGCTAAATGTTCTCTTTCTAAATCTGAATTATTCTGTTCCCAACAGGATTTATCTAATACATCTTTGTCTATTCTGCGTAATACAACTTCCCCAATACTTGTTTCAGAGACATTCCCCAATGAATTTTACAGTTGTAGCTTAATGATGAAAGGCTGGTGTTTGAATAAACTTCCTCTTCTATATCTTAAAAGCCTCCCCAGCTTGATTATTCCAAGAAAAACCCTTTCTCGTATTCTCCCTTTTCAACACACGAGAAATGTCACTAATTATTTCTACAAACATATTAATAAATGTATGATAAAAATGTGCAAACCCAAGAAACCTTGTGTCTCTTTGCCATTAATGGGTGAAGGCCATTCCAATATTGTGAATCCTTCTTTAAATACATATAAATGCCCCAAGCATTAATTTGAATCTAAGATTCTCCAGCTCATCTTTCTGGAACTCTGTTGTAAGAGCTTGGAACTTAACAGAGGTCCTGCTTGGGCAGAAGAGGAAGGATTGCCATCCCCATTGACAGACAGAATACTCTGCGACACTGCAAATGACATGCGGCTGAGTGGTTGCGCTGCTGAATGTGCCCTGTTGTCTCTGTGTTGTGTTTGTGCAGAGGGGTGTGCCACACGCTAATAGACGTACCTGGCATGGATGATGCCAATGGGACTGCAAAATTGCAGTGATGATTAAGAGAAGTCTGACTTGGGCTTCCTCTTCATTTATGTGAGGAATGTCATAATTTTTAGAAAAGGGGTTGGCACGTAAATTCCAGCCCTCTCCAAGATGGTGGTGTGCCCATAGAATGTTTACAGAGACTCCCAATCCAAGATGGGAAAGAGTTTTTTCCTATGAGGTCAATTTGAGATAATTTAAAAATGTCCAGTATTTGTAAAGCACAAACAATTACCCAAGGGTGTAAAGGCACTGGGGGCCATCGGAAGATTAAGCGAGCTATTGCCCAGTCTCACATGGTCTGATCTGCCGCTGGCACCGAACTGTGAGCCCCCGTGTCCCGAGTCAGCCGCCCTAGCCGCTGCACCACACCTCTTCCCTAATACCATATGTAAGATGTAACAACACATTTGTCCCCTTATTTTTATCACATTCAATGTCCCTTGCTGCTAGTTTAGTCCTGATTTTCACTTTGAGATGTTTTGATCTATAGGATTTCTAAGCTTGGATCCTACTTTTCTATTCCTTGTTATGAATGTCCAGCATTGCTCAACTCAAGCTTAAAATCGCATATTCTGGCCCAGTCTATGATCAACATGAGTGTGGCTGGTAATGGTTACCCTTTTAAAACAAAAATAATTAGGAGTATAGCTTTTTCCACAAAGGCTGCCCACCTGTACAATTCTGTACTAAAATAGATCAAGGCCTA
The DNA here is from genome assembly GCF_964204655.1 of Triturus cristatus. Taxonomy (NCBI): domain Eukaryota; kingdom Metazoa; phylum Chordata; class Amphibia; order Caudata; family Salamandridae; genus Triturus; species Triturus cristatus. The sequence goes on from NC_140589.1 coordinate 1,450,196,112, forward strand.
CTGAAATTCAGATGAGGTCTTAATAATTGGCTCTTTCAAATGTAATAAATTTGAATGACTAGGCGACCAGAACAAGTATGAATGTTTCAGCACCAAGAAGCTTGTGAGTATATGTAGAGCTTTAGAGAAACAAATATACCAAAACATAACTGGTATGGGACTTTACAGAATTGTGAGCTCTGGTCTTTCTGCGTTTTATTACTAATATTTACTACAGCAGAGAACTGCTACAACATGATATGTGGAGCATGTCATGAAATAAAGGACAATAAAAGCAATGCAGACAAAGTATCACTATAAAATCTATATAAAACAATTTTATAAAGATCACAAGATAGGTCCAGCAACAAATAGAGTGGATGTGGCATTACCGCTCGAGCCGCCGACTTTAAAACTAGGGAACCGGGTTCAAGTCTCGTGGGAGGCTCAGCATCCTGCGATTCGGGCCAAATCACCTAATCTCTCCGTGCATGAAACATGAATGTGTCCCTCGATAATGCAACCGGTGTTCATGTACAGCGCTCCGATACCTTCAGGTCGAGTTCCCGCTATATGAATAAGAACATCTAAAATTCCTATAGAAGCAACCACGGTAATCATGAAAAGAAATAAAATCGAGCATCAGGTTACCCTAAAGATTATTAAAATAAGACCTTTTCAGTTTCTTACCAAGAGACATGAATGGTAGATAACCTTCAAACTCCTCACCCACGCACACAAGGCACTCCACGACATCGGACCAGCGTACCTCAACCGCAGACCAGCCTCTACACCCCCACCCGCCAGCTCCGCTCTGCAGACCACACCCTCGCCACCGTCCCCCGCATCCGAAGAGTGACCGCCATCGGCAGATCATTCTCCCACCTCGCCGCCAAGACATGGAACACCCTCCCCATCCACCTGCGGCAGACCGAAGACCTCCTAACCTTCAGGAGACTCCTCAAGACCTGGCTCTTCGAACAGTAGCAGCGTCCCCCCCTAGCATCTTGAGACCCTCACGGGTATGTAGTGCGCTTTATAAATGCTATGATTGATTGATTGATTGATTGATATATTATGAGGGGGGCGCATCAGCAGGAAACTACTAAATTATAGTCAGACTCTTTTTCATTTGAAAATTAACAAATATATGCTCTGGGTACATCTTATCCCACCACCAAATGGCAGATTAGTTGCCATACAAAGTAGTGGTTTTAGCATACTTCGCCATGTTTTAGCTCCTCTAAGCAGTGCGAGCTGGAACCGAGTTAGGTTTTATTTTGGGTGATTTTAGAATGCAACACAATTTTTGTGGCCAAAAGATACCCAAAAGAGCCCATTCTGTTGCACAGATAGAAGTTCATTAATGGACCAGCAAACAATTTCATTTATGGACTAGCAAACATTCAGTTTCTGTTCAATTATATTTTCCTATACACTTTCACTTAGGCTCCAATAACAGTAATACATCTATCCGGGCAGCAATGCCAGAATCTAAAGATACTTTAAGACAGAGCTTAGTGACTTTGGCATATAGCTGAAAGAACGTAATACACTCATACAGAAGATGTCCCAAAAAGCTCAATGTACATACATGTTCAACAACAGATTGGAGAGTCTGTTCAGGTACCTGGCAGCTAGCATGATTACAGGTTGAATCTGTGCCTCTGACTTGGGATGACTGTGGGTGTTTAAAATTATGGCACAATTTTCCATGAAGTATCCCTTACTTTAGTGCAACTAATTGTCATCACATGCCTGGGATTTCACATTGCAGGCTGTTTATATAGGCCCAGCATGAGAATTTTGGTTGACTATATATCTCCAGTCAATTTTAATCCATTTGTAACCTATTAAACCCAATCTGCATTGCATGAATGAAGTGTTTGTCTGTTTATTACTTGTCGGTGGTGGAGAAATGTTGGGACATATTTACAAGGTGATATCGCCATCAGAACGTCACTTTTAGTGATGTTCTGGTGACAATACCCTCTTCTCCCTATTTTCAAGGCAGCGTTTAGCCACTTAAAGTGGCTTAAAGCCGCCTTGTAATGAATTAATTAAGGCCCCTTTAACATGAAAGGAGCGTGCAATGGGTTTTGCGGTGGACATTCCCGTAACACCCATTGCTTTTTGATGCTTCCCCATATTTACAATGATGGGGCAGTGCCAAAACTTAACAGCCAGGTAAAACCTGGTTTTGTGATGGCAATATGTGGAGAAATTATTAATATCTCCTTGTATTTTGCTCCCTCTATGTGTGTTGCATTCTGCAGCACACATAGAAACAGCAAATTACCTTTAAAGATTGTTTATGTGCAGGAAGGTGTACCTTCCTGAACATAGAGAATCACCCCTGCAGCGCAGGCATCCATGCAACATGGCGCAAGGGTTCCTGCACTGGCGCTATGCTGCTTTTCTAGAACTCAGAGGTGTGCCTGTGTTGGACTTGGCCCTTTTGGCAGGTTCACCCCTAAACTTTTTGCCTGTCTCCTAGCCTTTTCCCTGTGTAGTGTTGGTGGTTTTAGGCCTCTAGACACTTTAGCACTGTGGTCCAGTGTAAATTGCGTGCGCTCTCTGTGTTACATTTGTAAGGTTGGCCTGCCCTCCCATAGGAATGCATTGGGGATTCCCTGATCAGTGTGGGTCAGTGGTAAATCCTGATATGAGAGGCGCAGCGTGGTCAAGTCTTGTATGTGTGAAATGGTGTTAATAAATGCTGCGCAATTGTGTGCGCAGATTTATTGTGGTTATTTTAGAAATGCCACTTTTGGCATTTCTGTGTGCTATGTGTCTGCCTGCCTGATGTGAATTGCATATCTGGCTTTTGAGTGACAGGGGCTGGTGTGGTATGGGTGGCTCCAGGAGGTGCAGGATGAGTCAGAACTAGGCTGAATGGGACATCTACATTTTGAGTAGTGGGAGGGGAAATCCCTGGCCCCTGAATAGGAGTGTGCCTGCCCTAGTGAATGCAGGCTCCACCCCCCTGTGGTGTGTCTGATGACGTGCCCCCACCTAACAATAGGGAAGAGGAGCCGGGTAAACAGAGTGCTCCAAAACCAGTTGCATCTGGTTTCCCAAGCCCTGTGCTGTGACACAAAGGAAAATGTCCTATAAATGTAGGGACTGTGACCCCATGAACATGTTGTGCTATTCCTGACTTGAGGGGGGCCCTGCTGCTGGGCTCCAGGAGGAACCGCCACTAGGGACTGCCTCCCTGCTGGAGGGCCCTGTGAGCTGGCCTGCCTGGGCCCAGGCCTTTGCCCCCCTTCATCCTAAAGGGCTTACTTTGGACTTTTATCCCTGAGTACTCTTCACTTTTATTTAAAAGAGCACTGGTGGCCTGCAGCGCGAAGCTGCAATGTGTGGGATTCCCCCCCACCACAATGCCCCTATATTTTGCTGCGTTTCAGCAGCCTTTTGGTGCTCAATTTTTAATTATCAGCGGGTGCCCAACCCGCGTTCTTGCTCGCCACATTTTGGGAGGAAAGCAGGTGCCCACCACGCACTTATGCATAATTTCAAGTGGGTGCCGGAAGTAAGGCGGCTTTGCCTGGTTGTGGGTGGAGTTACGGCTGTAGTGGACACGGAGCTCCCCGGTGTGAGGGAGAGCCCCACAAGTGCCACAGCCGTCTGGGAGTGAGGCGGAGGGGGCCCAAGGCACATTGTCGGTGCCTACCCCCACCGCATGACAGCCCCGCGCAGTCCGCAACGAAGAGAGGAGACCGCAGGTTGCGGAGTCCTGTGACCAGCACCGGACAAGGAGATGGCAGAGTCCTGCAGTGCTCCCAGGGAGTCGGGGGCTGCCTCTGAGCCTGACCAGTGCAGCGATTGGCACCAGGAGAGCCCCATTAGTGGGGCCCCCGGGCACAGTTGTGCCCGTTCTTCATTTTGCTTCACAGTGGTGCCGCAGTTGCGGGCCGCTGCAACGTTTTGGGCACTTCTCAAGTTTCTAATCTCCAACGAGAGGCCTTTGCTTTTCCCCGTGTTTGCAAGATTTCTTTACAGTTGCCCCTGTGTGACAGTGGGCAACTACAACATTTGGGGCATAGTTTATTTTCAGAGTTCCAGAGCGGGACTCCCATGTGCACAGTGCCTGTCCTCAGTGCTTATGGGGCATTGTTTTGGGCGCCAGAGGCACAGAGAGTACCAGGGCAGTTTGTGTCACCACAGCTGCGCAGCAGATACCGGCAGCTGCAACGTGTCGGCCATCTTTTCTGTTAGAGTCCCAGTAGAGGGCACAGTGAATGCCCCGTGCCCATCCTTTTGATTTCCCAGCTGCCTAGCAAGTAGTGGGCAACTGCCACGTTGAGGCCTGCGGAATTGCCCACTTTGCTTTTTCTGCTTTGGTAGCCAGCCCTGACTTTGTGGGACAAAGGGCATTTGAGCCCCTGAGAGAGGCCAGTTGGCCTGGGGCCAGTTCAAGTGTGTGGTGCCCTCGATTGGGGCACACTGTGTTTACCCTAATGTGATGCCCAATGTGTTTATGTGATGGTGCTCATACTTACAGTTATTGCATAATGTATTTATGCGTGTAATGCCTACTGTTATGCCTATTGCGTAATGTGCTATGCTAATGAGGTTTGGGGCCTAATGCCTTTCATGCCTAATGTGATAATGCTGAGGTCATTATTGTACCAGTAGTTACTGGTTGTGTTTTATATTTGCATTTACTTACCTGTTCTGATGGTTCTGACCAGGGCCCAATTGACCTGGTCCTGTATGCAATTCCCCTGTGAATATTGCCTAGTGCCAGTTGGCACAGTGTATATTATGTGATTATGTTTCTAATGTATTTATAACAATACAAAGGCTATTCTTTATATAACCTTGTGTGGAGTTCCTTTTGTGGAGTGCCTAGTATTGCCGCTGTGTGTGTTGCGCAAACACTTTACACATTGCCTCCAGGATAAACCTGACTGCTCGTGCCAAGCTACCAAGGGGGTGAGCAGGGGTTATCTTTGGCGTGTATCTCTCATGCCCTGACTAGAGTGGTGGTCACTGCCTGGCTTTGGCGCAAGCCATAGCACACCAGAGATCCCATTTCTAACAGCCGTATTTTTGTAAATACGGCACATACTCGCGTTTAAATTTTTTTGAAGCGCAGCGTTACCAATTTTGGAGTAACACAGCACTCCCAAGCCTGAATGGTGGTGTCAATCTTGGACTGTAGGGGCACCACCTTGTCACTTCCTACCTGATGTCTCAAGTACACCACAGACCCATGCACTATCTGGCACTCACTGGCTTTAAAAATTATGCCTGCCTTCTGCAAGGCCTTCAGCACTTTCCAGAGGTGTTGCAAGTGTTCCTTCCAACTGGAGCTGAGCACTGTAATGTCCTCCAGGTAGATAGCACTGATATCCTCCAGCACAACAAGGACCTTGTTGGCCAACCTCTGAAAGATGGCAGGGGCGTTCTTCAACCCAAAGGGCATAATCCAGAACTGGTAGTGCCCTTCTGGCATTGAGAACGCTGACCTCTCCTGTGCCCCCTTTGTCAAGGCAAACTGTCAATACCCCGACGTTAGATCAAACGTCCTGAGGAACGTGGCAGCTCCCAGCCGATCAATGAGCTCAACAGCTCAGGGGTTGAGGTGTGCGTCAATCTCAGTGACAACATTGAGCCCACGGTAGTCCACAAAGAACTGCAGTTCTGGAGTGGCACTGGACATAGCAGCTTTCGGAATCAAGACCACCGGGCTGGACCAAAGACTACTGAAGGACTCAATCATCCGTAGAGCTAAAATCTTGGACACTCCCTGCTTGATGCTAGCCTTTACTATGTCTGTCAACCTGTAAATCTTGTGCTTCAAAGGTGGACTGCCCTCAGTGTCAATATTGTGTGTGCACCAATAGGTGACATCTGGGGTGAGTCAGAGAAGGGTGGAAAACTGCCCCAGCAACCAGTGACAATCACCATAATGCTCCAGGGTCCATGTAGGGGAGAGGACCACACCTTCCACTGACCCATCCTGCTCCTTGGCAGACAGGAGGTCGGGGAGAGATTCACTCTCCTCTTCAACCCCATCATCAGTAGACAAGAGCATGGTTAACTCAGACCTATCAAAGTGGGGTTTTAGGAGGTTCACATATGGGACCCTCAAGAGGTTCGTAGGAGTCTGCAAGTCCACCAGGTAGGTGATATCACTCTTGCGCTCCTTCACCTCGTATGGGCCAGACCATTTGACTTGTAGAGCATGGGATGTAATGTCTCCCTCACCCACACGTTCTGTCCAGGCTGAATCTCAACTAGAGTGGTATTCTGGTTATATTGTTGTTTCATGTCTTCCTGGCTTACTTCCAGGTTCACCTGAGCGGGTTTCCTGAAGCAGGCTGTCTGATTTCGGAATGTCAGAATCTAGCTAAATACTCACTGGGGTGGCTTCCTGGGAGCTTCCTCCCAGCCCTCTTTGACCAAATGGAGAGAGGTCTTCTCACAGGATGCCCATACAGCAGCTCAAAGGGACTAAAGCCAATACCATTCTGCTGTACCTCCCTGTAAGCAAAGAGAAGACATGGCAAGAGGACGACCCACTGATGCCTCATGGGTTCTGACAGAGCCCCAATCATGCTTTCAGGGTATGGTTAATCTCTGAACCAACCCATTACTCAGTGGGTGATAAGGAGAGGTGAATTTTTAGTTCACCCCACAATTCTTCAACATGGCCTTCATGTACAGCAATTTGAAGTTGGTACCCCGGTTAGATACCACCTCCTTGAGGTAACCCACTTGGGTAAAGATCCTCAATAGTGCCCGGGCTATGACGGGCTCTATCACTGTCCTGAGAGGGTTAGCTTCCGAGAATTGGGTGGCATGGTCTACCAAGACCTGGATGGACCTGTTTACCATGGCTGTCTTGGGATCAAGAAGCCCAACAATGTCAATGCCCACCGGCTTTAAAGGGGTGCTCACGAAAGGGGATGGTGGAGGGGAGCCTTACATTTCTCCTTACTTTTGCTACTTGTCTGGTAAGTTTTACAAGAACTAAAAAAAAGCATAGGATTGCCTTCACATTTGGTGCCAGCAAAAGACTTGCGCTTCCCCAAATGTCCTGCCAGAGGCACATCATGAGCTAATCTCCAGTAGGAAGATTCTGAAGCGCAGGGGTACCACCAGCACAGAGGCTGCCCCAGGCTCAGCAACTTTAGGCTCACTATAAAGGAGACCATTCTCCCAGTAAATCAAATGTGCCCTGGTCTCTTTGCCAGCTTCCTGGTCCTCGGCCTGCGCCCAAGACCCCAAGAGACTAGGACATGTCTTCTTCTCCACGCAGCAACTCTTCCATAATGGGACCCCCTTCTTTCTGCCAATGGGTCGGCTCAGGCAAATCTCTCAGTTAAGCTATCTCGTCACCCTGTAGATACCAGTGTGTCCCCGTCAGGTTCCGCCTCCTCCCAGACCATGGGAATCTCAGGAGTGGGTTTCCCATGCCTCCTGCTCTTCCTCTTCTTGGCAGACACCGGGCCACTCTTTCAGGCTCCAGACACTCTTGATTGCCCTGGTCTGCCATGGACAGTGTGGTCAAGCACACGTACTCAGGCACCCCAACATCTCCAAGTGCTACCTGAGCTCCACATCCTTCCAGGCGATATGTGACTGGTCGTTCCCCAGCAGACAATCCACAAGCATGGACGTGCTCACAACTACCTTCAAGGAACCTGAGACCCCACCCTCACTCAAAGGGAACCTGAACCACTTTCAAAGAAGAGCTCACTCTTGTCGACTGCCACATTTTTGTGAAGTACACCAGGGACTACTTGATCTTCAGACACGAGGTGACACCTGACAGTAGTCACACTGGCTCCTGTGTATCTCAGAACCTCTACCCTCTGTCCATAGATGGTCACCCACAGCCTGTACTTCTTAGGGGCCGATTCCGATGTTGGACGGAAGGGCTCCGACCAACGGTCGTAGCCCTTCCGTCTGCATCGGAAGATACCATTCGGATTCCTTTCCGACTGAGCCATTCCGATGGGCTCGGTCAGAAAGGAATCCACTTTGGATTTCCGGACGGCTTCCGACGGGCTCAGAGAGCCCGTCCGCCACCCAGAAATCCCTCAGTACTTCCCCGGCCCCCTCTCTATGACTGAGGGAGTATGATGGCAGTTTTACACTGCCTTTTCGTCCCGGTGTTTCTGGCACAAAAAGGCAGTCAGAAACTGTCTTTGGGGGCCCCCAGTAGGGCCCCCACAGGTGCAAGGCCTGGGGCCACCTATGGTGCCCCTCTGTTGATCCCTGTGCCCGGTGGCAGGCACCTTGGGGTGCCGGCCACAGGGTGCAGGAATAAACTGCACCCCTCCATTTCACAATGCGGGCATGCATTCCGCTCGGAATGCATGCTCCCATTGTGCAACATACGAGTGCGACCGAACAGGGTTCAGTCGGATCGAACTTGCAGGTTCGTAACTGATGACAGTAGGTCGGTCGGTTACGATTCCTGGCCGATGTCGGATGGACTAAGGTCCATCCGATATCGGAATCGGCCCCTTAGTGTTATCAGGCATTAGGTTTTTCTGGACGATCTCACTGTCTCCCATTGAGACAAGGGTCATCTTGGCTGGGCCCCCACACCCTCCTGGGACCTATTCCTCCCTAAGAACTAAACAACCCATAGCCGTGACATCCCCCTGGTGGGGGGCTGTGCCCGCGACCTTCCTGATCACAAGCATAACATTTCCTGGGATTCCTCTCTCCGGGCTTCTCTGAAGAGTTTCATGGTTTCTTATCACCTGGGAGATGGAAATATCTACAGTGAGAACTAGTTTGGGGACCTTTAGAGAGCTCCTGCTGTTTACCCTTGTCCCCCCACTCTTCTGATGAGGACCCTGCCCTCCTTTGGCGGTATTACCCCATACACCTTTATGCGGACACTGGTACTCACCCAGCGGTTTGGCTTCTGAGCAAGGTTCCTGGAACCAGTAAGCTTTCTGTTCATCAGGTATGGGCACAGCTCTGCAAAAAACAGACTAGACAAGGGCTCCTACATAAACAAATTATACAGCCACTGGTCGTCTGTGACATTACTGTCCTTCACCCAACCACCCAATGCTCTGCAAAACGAATCCACACACTTCAGCTATGTCTGGAACTCAAGTTTCTTACTCTCTCTAAACTGATCCCTGTACTTCTAAGGGGTAAGATCATAACCGGGAAAGTAGGGCTGTCTTCATCTCTGGGTAGGTGAGGGTACGTGCGTCCCATAGGACCAGCAATGTATCCCTCCACTCCACTGTGAAGTGATTCTAGATCCCTGCTTCTCAGGGCTTCGAAGGAACCCCATTAATGTGAAGCACTGCCTCATAACCTTGAAACCATCAAAGAGCATATGGAAGTCTCTAATGGCCATTGTATGAAGTTGGCAAGGTATTTTTCTTACAAAGTAGAAAACATCTACTCCAGCTTTCGTCCCTAATATTTTTGTCTCCTGTCCAGCCAATACTGACTGGTACCACCTTGCCATGTTACATTCCCTTACCCCAATGGCCATGTCAGAGTTGCATACCCTATGGAAGAAGGTCACATTGGGTTCAGCTGCCGACCCTCTCAGGCCAGACCTGTTTCTGAAACTACAGGACTGCCTCTCTACACCCTGTCTTGAATTGATTAATCTTGCATTGACATCTGCATCTGTACCTAGTTCCTGTAGGTATGCCAAAGTTATTCCTCTCCTGTAAAAATCCCCCTGGGATGCTTCAACACCCAAAAATGTCTGTCCTATTTCTTCTTTGCCGTTCCTTGCAAAAGAAAGAGAGACTCATGTTAATGCCATTCTAACCAACTTCTTAGATGAAAATCACATTCTGGACATTTCCCAGAATGGTTTTAGATCACAGCACAGTACTGAGTCAGCTCATCTCACAGTCACCGAGTAACTCTGTGGCGTCTTGGATGAAGGCAGTACCTCTGGACTGATTCTACTTGAACTAAGTGCCGCTTTTGACACTGTTTGTCACAACATCCTGCTCCAGCACCTCCAAGAGATTGGGCTGGTGGCTCTGCTTTTACCTGGTTTTCCTCTTTCTTCGTCGACTGCTCTTTTCAGGTGGTGTCTCTGCCTTTTAGCTCCAACTGGCATACTTTACACCAGAGTGTCCCACAGGGCTCCTCTCTGAGCCCTATATTGTTTAATATCTACATTAGGCCATTAGCTCAGGCGGTGAAAGCTCTGGGGTTCGCGCTCGTGTCTTGCCCTGATGACACCCAGCTTGTGTTCTCTTTTGCAGGCAGTCCTTCATCAGATCTGGTCAACTTCCAAAAAGGTATGGAGGCTGTTGCAGAATGGATGGCAGCTAATTGTTTGCAGCTGAATACCAGAAAGTCAGACATTCTTCTTATAGGCAGGGACATTCATGCCGGGGGACACCACTGTTGGCCCTCTTCCCATGGAACTCCCCCCTGTCCCAAGTCAGTGGTTACAAATGTAGGCGTTTGGGTCAATAATGCCCTTCCATTTGAAGCACAGGTGAAAAGCACTGACGGGCACCTGTTTTGGGCTGCTATGTCGGCTCATACCCATTCTGGTTTTTTTTCTATACCCACACTTGTTAAGTCATCGTCCAGGCTGTTATTCTCTCCCGGTTGGACTACTGCAACACGCTTTTCCTGGGAGCAAATAAGCCTGTGGTTAGAAGGCTTGAGTTGGCTCAAAATGCAGCTGCAAGGTTGCTGTTTTCCCTTCCTAAATCCTGCACAGCTGCGGATGTAATTTGCAAATAACACTGGCTCCAGGTGGATAAGCATATTCAGTTTAAGTCACTGTGCATGGCTCATGAGAATTCGTTTCTCAGGGGGCCCCCATCGCCGTACCTCCCGTCATGGTCCTTGTGCTTTGTTGATACTAATTTAGGGGCCGATTACGATATAGTCCGGAAAGCATTCCTACTGAATGGGTCCCGGAATTCTCTCCAGACTTCTCTGATCGGGTGAGTCAAAACGAGCGATTTGGATGTATCTGTATGCTTCCGGATATGATTCAGTCGGACTCCCATTGACTTCAATGGGAGCCTGTGTTCCGAAGGAGAACACAGGCTCCCATTGAAGTAAGGGGTGGCTGGGGAACATCTTGCACCCTGTGGCAGGCACCCCATGGTGCCTTCCACACTTAATTACTTGCACAGGCCCGAATTGGAGGGCCTCGGGTGAAGGGGGGCCTGCTACAGGCCCCCAAAGACAGATTCTGGCAGCCGATTCGTTCCAGAGAAACCGATTCGAAACAGCTGTCCGAAGCAGTCATCGTAATCGTTTGCATGGAAAATGAGTCCATAGAGCTCTACGTTTCGGTTCCGAAAGACTCGACCTATCCGAATGCCTTACCAGTTTACGGGCATCATAATTGGTCTTTGGGAACTGTGTACGATTTGGTCGGCAAACAGGTTTCCGAATCGGATTTGGAGCCCTTCCCAACAGAATCGTAATTGCCCCTTAATCTGTGTGTCACATGTTAGAAGAGCAAGGGCGGCAATCGGTCTTTCTTACCAAAGCTCCTACCCTCTGGAATGCCCTCCCTCTTTATTTAAGGTGCATCGAGAACCACTTGTCCTTCAAGAAATCTCTGAAGAACTGGTTGTTTACCATCTAAATGTCCTGCTGGTCCCCAGGTCTTTATTTCACAGTTATGGTTTTCTGACGAAACTATCACTGGGATGCCCCATTGCTGAGGTGGCCATGCGCTTTACAAATCATATAACATAAAATAACATCTCTGGATATTATTCTCCTTGATCTAATCCTTCCCTATATGCTTTGGCAAGTACACTATTCTTTCAGACTGCATGAATTAAACGCTGCTACCATCTGTGCTGGACTTGACTTTCAAGTCCAACTCCTAAAGCTCACCTCTTGAGCTAGGGTCATCTTTTTTTCCTCCATCCTGATTTCCAACTGAAAATGCCTCTCTTCCCACCGCCTGTTCTCCAGCTCCTCTGGAGACAGACTCTTAGAGAAAATACTTGCCCTGGAAGGTGCCCTTCTACTAGGGGAACCTGATCCAAAACATCCCCTTGCAAGCTCTGCTCCTCTATCTCCACATCATCATTCTCATCCTTTGGCTACCCCCCAGCCTTTCTGTCTGTCGACCGAGCCCTCAGCGCCTTTTGCATCTCTTCCTTTCCTGTGAGACCTCTAATGGAACATTTGAAACCCATGCAAATACTTTTAAGTTGAGGCATTGTATATAACTCTGGTTTTTCCTCCTCAAACAAAAAATCTACAGGCAAAACAGATGGTTTCCCAACACTGAGACATGATTTTTAGATAAAGCTAAGGAGTTGCAATAGAGAAAAATCAAAAACAGTACGTGGTTGCGTAATGGTCTGTGCTCTGGAAGTAGCCTACACCACCCACTGTATGTAAAGTACAAACACAAGTCCCATCCTAACCGCTGACCACCAATGTTAGAAATGGGGTCTCTAATTGGCAGCGGCTTGCACCCTGTCCTAGTAGGGACCCTTATTTTAGTCAGGGTAAGGGTATTACACTGCTAATCCCCTTGGTAGTTTGGCAGGAGCAGTCAGGCAATGTTTAAAGCATTTCTACATAAACACACAGTAACTCAATGAAAACACTATAAAAGGACACTACACCAGTTTAGAAAAATAACCAATCTATATGTGCAGGGTGCATCACAAGAGGCAGGTGCATTGCTGCAGTAGCCGCAGATGTATTTTGCTGCCTTGCGAACACGTCTTGATGTGACACACTGCCTGACATGTGTAGAGCACAATGGAAGAGGCAGACCTATGCTAAAGTATTGCTGCTGATGTCAGTACCTCGGAAGGCAGCACAAGGAATGAGCGTGCCTTTAGAATGCTGGTGATGAAAATGCTCATGGGATGGACACATGGCTGGGAAGGAGGTTGCATGGAGATGATCGGGATTAAAGAGTGGGGATTAAATAGTTTTCCAAAGAGCAATCAACCTACCGTTTGCTTGAATTTCCATGTGCTGAGATCCCAATACTTTGACCAACAATAACTTGATTTGAAATCCAGTCAACCTCCTGTGTAAAGTTGGTTCCCCCAGATGGTTTTGTCGTGGAAATGACCGATGTGAGGGTTCAGTGCTAGGGTCGGTTATTGCCAAAATTGTAATGAAAGTTCCACTCAAGTATGAATAAATAAGATTGCTGGACATGGCATCTTTGGTGTGTTTATTTCTTGTCTTTTTTGCTTCTGACCTCCGTTTTTTTGGCTGTGTGCTGCCTTTCGTTTTTGCTGGTTTTAGAACTCTGGGCACTTTTCCACTGCTGATCAGTGCTAAAGTGCATGCTCCCTCTGTAAATTATGATTGTGATTGGTTATCCATTATTGGCATATTTGATTTACTGGTAAGTCCCTAGTAAATTGCACTGGGTGTGCCCAGGGCCTGTAAATCAAATGCTACTAGTGGGCCTGCAACACTGATTGTGCCACCCGCATGAGTACACCTGAAACCATGTCTCAGACTGGACACGCAAACACTGCAGTGTTTGTGTGTCCAGGTTTGAACTGCCATGTCAACTAAGGGTGGGCGTAGTTCGCGAAGTAGCACTTCGCGAAGCTACGCAAAGTGAAGTTCGCACTACGCGAGCTACGCGTAGCACTTCGCGAACTGCGAAGTAACATGTTCACACTGCGCAAGATGTTGTTTTCAATGATTGCACAGTGCGGACAAGCAACCGGCACTGTGCAATCATTGAAAATGGCATCTTGCACAGTGCGAGCTGTAGTTTTCTGCTGCTCGAGTAGATTTTTCCTCGAGCTGCAGCTTTCTCAACGCGAACTGGTAGTTTCTCATCGCGAGCGGTCGCGAGCATACGCGACCCCTCGCAATGAGAAACCTGACCTTCTCGCGTTGTGAATCTCGCCGGGAGGTTTATTTTCCATGCTCGCGATCGCGAACAAGGAAAAAGTCTCGCCAGGATGTCATTTTGCTTGCTCGCGGTCGCCAACTTGACGTTGAGGACCGCGAGCAAGCAAAAAATGACCGCAGCACTACGCAACACTACGCTACGCGTGTTCGCACTGTGCTACGTGCAGTTCGCGTAGTGCAAAGTAGCGCGAACTTCGCAAACTACGCGAGCGTAGCGTAGTGCTTCGCCCAGGCCTAATGTCAACCTGGCAACTGCACCCACTTGCCAGGCCCAAACCTTCCCTTTTACTACATGTAAGTAACCCCTAGATTACTGTTGTGTTTTACATTTCCCGATAGTGAAATACTGCCAATTTAATTTTTCGCTATTGCAAGGACTATCTCTCCCATAGGTTATCATTAGAGCTGCATTGTAGCCTCCTACAATTGTAATTTCCAATTGGGAAGGGATGAAGCTTTTGGAGTTTTAGGTCCCTGAACTTACAATTTAAAAATACATATTTTAGTGAAGCTATATGTTTGAAAATGCCCCTTGTAGAAAGTCCTCATTGTCTGTCTTTACCATTTTGTGCCTCTGCCTGCCTGAGGAATCCACATCTGGTTTAGACTGACAGTTGGGCTGTTTGTGCATTCACTCTAGACAGTCACACAAAGGGAGCAAATATGTACCCTGCATACCCTGATGACCCATCACCAGGATGATGGGTCTTCCTGAGCTACAGTGGTGGGAGGAGTGGTCACTGACATCCGAATAGGGCTGAGCTTGTCATCACAAAAAGCTGTCTCCACCCCCCTTAAGTGTCTGGAGCTAGGTCAGGGAAAGACAGGGTATTGTGCACTACAAAGGCTTTCCTTTGAAGTTTGCCTATTTCAAATGGAGAAACTGGAATAAATACTAGAATTGTGACACCATAACTTCAGAACACTTCTGGACTAAGGGGGGGATTCTGCCAAGAAAGAGAGCTAGAAAAGCTCTAGGGGGGAAACTGTCACTCTGCTTGTTGCTATGTTGTGCTGGGCTACTGCTTTCTGCTTTTGTCTTGGGCAGTGAAAGGACTGGACTTTGCTTTCTGTATCCTGCTTGAAAAGGTTCTCCATGGGCTTGTGTGTGCTTGCTTCCTATTGCGAAGTCTCAGGGCCATCAAAGACTTCATCTTAAGCTTCTGGACTGCTCTTTTGGGAGTTCTGACCTCCCAAATGGTGCCACATTCTGTTCAGGGCCCATGGAGGCAGCTTTGCTGCAAAGGACTGAAGAAACTCCACGCATAGACCTCCAGCGCCTCTTTTTCCTGCCGCAACAATGGCGTGCAGTTGAAAAACCAATGCATTGCCACGGTGTGGCCGAAGAATCGACGCATCGCCTGCTGTGTGGTTGAAAGATCCCCGTAGCCCGAATCCTGAGCACTATACCACCAACATCAGTGGAACCCGCTCCAACTTCGACGTAGACCCTCCTCTGCAGCTGAAGAAACGTGATGCTTCACTTACCATGCAACTGGAAAATCGATGCAGCATCTGTTTTGCCGCTGCCACATCGACAGAGCATCTGGATTTTTGACACATCGCACCTGTGCGCCAAGATCTTCATCGACGTTGCCCAGCAGTAAGGAACCGAGGCCATTTGCTTGGAAACCAATGCATCACCTCCCCTCGCTGTAAGAAACCGATGCATCACCTTCCCGCACAGTAAGGAACCAATGCACAGCGCTTTGCTTTTCCAGCGCCTCACCTCTCCTGTGCCTGTTTTTGTCTTTGATTTTGATGCATTGCAGTTACTTTGAGATCATTTGTTATTCTCTACAGCAAATACCTGTAGAGAAGTTCCAGTTCACTCAGAAATCTCCACAATGCCAACAAGGTGAACTAAAGTTTCCCAGCCCCAAGGATAGGCAAGACATTTATGAATATTAACGCTTAGCTCAATAAACAGTATTCACAATATATGTGCTCCTTTAACAATGCCCATAAATATTGTGCTGTTACAGCACAACAGTAATCTAGAAGATAATGCTGTCATTTCCCAATAGGCCGTTGACAATATTTAATCAACCTATTCTTCAAAACAATTTAATAAGACACAACGTTGTGAATCGTTCTTTTGGAGGTAGGAGTTCAAACTTCGAGAACTTCACTATTGAATTATTAAAAAGAAAACAATATAGTAAAAAAATGAATTAGCTTAAAGTACAGCAACTCTTGAAAGTCTGAGTTTATTAAATACAACTTAATTCTACATATATTTGCTTTCTTAGACACATTTTACCTTCTATGTACTTATGTATCTTTATATTTATTACTCTACTCTGAATTCAGCATCTCCAATGCACTACCCTATATCTCACCCTATAACTCTTTCAATATATCCTCTACATACATACCATCCATGTACTTATGTATCTTCATATTTATCACTCTACCTCTAATTCAGCATTTCCAGGCACCACGCTATATCTCACCCTATACCTTTCTAAATATATCCTCTACCTCCACTCACCATAATCCTCATTCTACTACTCACTCCAATACAAAAGGAGAAATGAAAATACAAACAGAGCCATAAGAGACTCTGGCTTAGGTAAGTCCTAACAATTATCCACATAATGGTTGCATACAACCCCATCCACATGAATTCAAAACACACCCACAAACAGGTCACACAGAACCCATTCACACAAACCACTAGCATGTACCATACCAGAGGAACAATATTTACACCCCGGTGACACACATATAATGGAAATACCAACTATAGCACTTACTTGCAGGACCAGATACGTGTTTTACACCTACTGCTACTGCCAGCCAGTCAGTCACATAAAGTAAACACATATACTCCACACACCCCCTACACTCACCCTCTGCTGCTTACTCTAACAGGACCAGGGACAAATACTGAACCCACCCTCTACCCACCTTCGTCACCAGTGTTGTCATTAAAAGATAACCTCTTGGTAATTAGGAGTCAAGTAAACAGTTCACATAGAGTAACAGGTTGTAGGTTTATGGAAGAGGTTATAAGTTACATAGTAAAGTACCCCACCAGGAGCAGATCCTCTCTGCTCGGCCCACTCTCTGACATTCTCACATGCACTCATCAACATTCCATGACATCACACACTGGCTGAGCAGCAGGGAACAGAGAATCTTTGGAGAGAATGCATTTCAACTAACAGCAGGTTATAACACTAACACCAGAGGTAAACAGACTACTGTTTTTTACATTGACATCTTTCTGTAATCGATAACAATCTCCAGCCCCGGCAAGCTTACGACAGTCTTTGCACGATGTTGTTGTACACATTGATTTAGCGAGACTAGAAGGAAATAGATTCCTAGAAAATCTTGATCAACAAAATAAATAAAAGAAATAACTTTAATGACAGTGTGCATATTCCCAAATAAATGTCAGCTGTCTTGGGAGAAACATTCCTTTCCACAAGTTGCATTGAGTACACAGAAAGAGAATATATGTTAAGGATGCATAGCTTTGCATAATACTTCTTAGAGATATTTATGGCTCCAGAGTCTGGAGTGGAAAAGTACCTGTGCTCTTGTTTTATTTGGAGGTTATTTACGTAGAATGCTAACCTCGTTTTTCTTTGTATACAAAAAGTAATTATGCAGTCAAAAGAATTATTGCCCCCATTCTTCAAAAGATATGAAAAATGCAAAACTTTTATTACTGCTATTCATTTCTGCGGAGAGGCATCTCCGGGTCCACCAGGACAGGTAGAACCAGATTAAGTGATGCATGCATACTATGTCTAATAATGCTTCTCCCAGTTGGGCTTTTGCATAGCCAACACACATAAACAATTCGTGCTGCAGTGTAGTTTTTTTTTTTATAGATTTTTTTTTACCAAGTACAAAGATCTTTTGTTTTCAAAAAGAAGAAACATGCGCGGGCAATATTTGTATGACTTTGTTTGTTGTTTAAGTTAAGGATTCTTGAGCACACATTCATCCAAAAAGGGAGGTCGGATGGCTAGGAACCAAGTGAAATGTGCTATAGGTTATGAACCGGGCCCAAATATGCATATACCACACGTATGTCCGTTGTGCACATGTGAAGTTATGCGTTTCATGCACGACACGCAAGCACACACATGCTCATACAAATCGGGGACTGGTGAGCTCCATTACCAAAAAACGTGCACGTCTTTCCAGTGGTGCTCACAGTCACTGTGAACGGGTGTGTAATGTCAGCTACACCAGGGTGTCATGGAGTGAGTGGCTGACCTGCTGCTCAATGAGTGTGTGGCTGGGGCTCACCAATCCGTGATGTGGAACTTGAGGGATCTCATGAGAGCTGATGAACTCTCTCTCGCTCTCCCCAAGAAGGGCCTAAGGCCCTGTTCAAGGGCAAGAGCACAAAATAAACATCTTGCTGGACCCCCAGAATCTCTTTGGAAGAACACTGGGAAGATCAGGAGGGCAACCCATGCCAGGATGATGGAGTCAGTGTCAAGGATTTAAATGGCTGCATTTTATTAGTTTAACTGGGAAATCATTATTACCTGTCATTGCACATACTCAAGTGAAGGAGTAGAAATGTGGAATGCCACCATTTCAAATATTATTAGGTATATGTGCAATTGTGATATGCAAATATTAAATGACGCTTTTTTATGAAAATATAATTTATTGTTCTTTATTTGTTAAAAAAAATGTCAAAATCTTTTTATTGGTTTTACAACAAAAAGGGAAACCACAGCAATTGTAGCTCATCCAAGCGCAATATACATGCTAAGATCCTTAGTTATCTAAAGACCATGCACAGTTTCCCCACAATTTCATGCAGAACTAGTAGTCGCCCAGAGGTACAGCCTTTCCAACCTTACAGTGCTTTACTTGCATCCAGTACTTAACCCTGGGTGGCTCTGCGCCCTGCTCTCAGGAGCTGTCAAATAAACCATAACTTACAAACTCACGTAACAATTCCGTGGTGAATCATTTAGATCATCCCAATGTAGCCGGGTGGGGAGGGTAGGAACCATGATTAACCTGTTATATCAAGAAGAGACGCAGAGCACGCACCCTGGGACTGCAAGAGAATAAGGGTATCCCTTAGGACAGATAACTTACCAGAGGACTCCAGATATAGTCAAAGCTCTTGCGGGAGTCCTCAGCCACATCTGTCATCTGCCCAGGGGGAGTGCCTGCCACAGGCTGGCATTCCATTGAGTTAGAGAAGGGGCCTCTGGGTTCTTCCAGGCTGCTGTAATAGCCATTTTGGCTGCACCCAAACACAGCCACATAATAGAACGATCTTCCTGTGTTTGATATCTCAGACCTGGATCATGTAAGCCCAACAGAGTGTATACGGGGGAGGCAGGGATCGGGTACTCCAGGAGCTGCTTGATCTGGGCTAGGATTTCCCTCCAGAAGGGTTGTATGGAAGGACAGTCCCACCAGATATAACGAAAATCTCCCAAGGCCCCATAGCCTCACCAACATCTATCGGAGGTATCCGGGAAGATGGCATGTAGTTTCTGGGGATGGAGATACCAGTCGTACATTACCTTGTAATGGGCTTCTCTCAAGAACATGGAACGATTATGGCTGGCAATGTCCCTGTACAAGTGGCTCCATTGCTTCTCTGTTAAAGTAGTGTGTAACATATCATCCCAGACCCCTCTGTGACGTGGGGCTGGTGCTGGCCCGCCGTGAGGAGAAGGGACTATAAAAAGGATATACAGCCTTTAGCTGTGCCGCCAGCTTTGACAAATCTCTGTATCTGGAGTAAGTCCAGAGATGCAGCTGGTCACTCCTGGGGCTGCTGAACCCAGTGTTTTAATTGGAAGTAATGACATTCTTCTGTGAATGGCAGCTTTAAGCTCTCTACGCAGTCTACAAAGGAGTGAAGCTCTCCTCGCTGAAAGAGATCCACTAGCATAAGACTTCCACCCTCCCTCACCTGTTGGAAGGGCCTTCTTGCATTGCTGGAGGAAAAGCAGGATTAAAATGCATTAGGGTGTGAGGAGAAGGGAACGTTGTCAGCGGCAAGGTCTTGGTGACGCAGTCCCACACCTTGAGGGTGGTGGCAGTAGGGGTGCACAAGTAGGCATTGCTTGGCCTATCGTGTTTGGGTTTCCAAAGTAGATCCCATGTGGTACGTCCCACTATCTGCTTATCTATATGGAGCCAGTGCTTGACCTAGGCTTTGAGAGACCATTCAGTCATCACCCGAAACTGGACAGCTCGATAATATAGGAGGAAATCAGGGAGCGCTAATACGCCCTCCAGGCGAGGCCTTGTCAAAAGCCGGTGGGACAAGCGGGCTCTTTGCCTCTGCCAGATACATTTTGTGATCATGCTCTTGAGCTCAGTGAACAACTCTATATCCATCATGATTGGGAAGCCCTGGAACAGATAGAGAAGACAGGGGAGGACGTTTATCTTGATGGTGTTTATGCGGCCGATCCTCGATATGTACGCGGAGCTCCAGTTCTTAAAATCGGTTTTCAGTTGTTGCAGCAGGGAGGGAAATTAGCTCTGAAGGGCTCGGTCAGCTTGAGGGTGATTGTAATCCACAGTTAAGTGATTTATTTCCGGGCACAACGAAGCGGTGAGGTCTCCGCGATCTCTGATGTTAGAGTGTGGGGCATAGTCGGATTGAACAGAAAGGATTTGGAAATATTGACTTTGAAACCTGACGCTCGTTCGAAGAGTTGTAATTCAGCCTGTAAGACTGAAAGAGACTCCCTAGGGTTGGTGAAGGGTAGCAGCACGTCGTCTGAAAAAAGCAAGATTTTGTGTTCATCTGGGCCGAATCGAATGCCGCTGATCCCCAGATTAGCTCTGATCCGGGTTGCAAATGGCTCAATGCAGAGGGTGAAGAGCATGGGGGACATCCCTGCCTGGTTCCCCGAGAGAGCGGAAACATTTTTGAGTCTACTCCGTTGACTAGGACTCACAATCTTGGGGAACAGTAGTTAGCCTTCACCATACCCATGAACGTCTCTCCAAATCCAAAGTGGTGCATTAAGAAGGGCTAGTCGACCTGGTCGAAGGCCTTCTCTGCGTCTAATGATAATAGGGCCGCCGGGATGCGTTTCTTTTGGACATTATTGATTAAGTGTATTATTCTACATAGGTTATCATGTGTCTGACATTCCTTTATGGAGCCCGATTGATCGGGGTGAATTAAATGGGGTAAGACATCCTGTAAGCTGCTGGCCAAGACTTTCGAGTATAATTTAGCGTCCAAATTCAGTAAGGCTATGGGTCTGTATGAGGCACATAACTGAGGTTCCTTCCCTGCCTTAGGAATTACAGTTATTAATGCCTCCCCCATGGAGGGAGAGACCTGTTGGGCAGTAGCTATTGCATTAAAGGGATCCGTGAGATGCGGAGTTAACTCAGCTGTGAGCGTACAATAGAGTTGGGATGACAGCCCATCTGGACCTGGGGCATTCATAAGTTTGGGACCGTCTATTGCTTTCTGAACCTCCTTGCGTGAGATAGGTTGGCTATGCTCGTCATTCATAGGCGGGAGACCTGCAGAAGTTCTAGTGGGTCTAGATACCTGGATTGGTCATAGTCCTTTAGACACCCTGCCTTGTGAAGTGAGCAGTAAAAGTCACGGAAGGCCCCTGCTTTTCCCACCTCACTGAGATGGGTGGTACCATTGCTGTCAATTATTTGTTTGACGTAGTCTTTTTCTTGCTTCGCTCTTACCTGACATGCCAGCAGGGAGCATTATGGCCATCAACTGTGGATCTATGACTCGAGTAGAAGACCTTCTACTGTAGAATAAGTAAACGTTGGTCAGATACTAAAAAGTTTAGAAATACTGGAGTGCTTTTTGTTAAGATGTATTTCATGAGCTGCCTTGATCATTGTTGTTTGACTTTCAGGATTAATATCCAATTTGTCTGACTTTCAGGATTGATATCTGACTTGTCTGACTTTTGGGATTGATATCCAACAGAGTAAGACAGCACTCTAATGCCTGGTAAGGTTTAAAAGGCTGCTCTGAACAATCCCTAAAGTGATGAGAGCATTTGCAAGCATGCCACAGCTGTTGCTAGATTGATTAATTTTGTACAAACATATTGGAGTGGCCTGGGTGTGAGTAATCAGATGTATTTTGGCTAATGAATACCTCAGGTACTCGTGCAACACTAAGATGCGCTTCCGGATACAAAGCAGGGAAAACAGCAGTGTCCATCAACTTAACTACTCAAAAGCTATTTAGTGAGGGCCCTGGTCCTTCATTACATACTGGAAAAAAGTTATGATAGTAAAATCCTAATAATAGAAAGAGAGTGGGATAATTTGGAAGTATAGTAGATGTCACACCCCAGAATGCTTAATGAAATCTACTTAAAAAATTAAGCTATTATCATCTATTTTTTACGCTAGCTATATAGGGAGTTCTTTGTGGTATCCTAAAGTGACCTAAAAGGGCTAAGCGGGGACAAGAGAGATGCAGAAGAGGAACCTGGAGAAAGGAAAGCAGGGATAAGACAGAGGGAATGGTGAAAAAGCCTTGTGGATAGTGGTAGTTTTTCTGAGAACACTAGCATCACACTTGATAGAGTCGTAGCGCATTATAGGTAGTCGGCCTTAGGCTTCAGGAGGGCTGAGACAGACACATGTAGGTCTATACAAAAATAGAGAAATTGCACGGTATAATGTTGTTTGTAAATAAATGTAAGGCTAGGGAAAAGATAGGCCATGTTACATCATGTAATAATGTAGTGCAAGTACTCGACACTAGCCATCTGATTAGAAAGTGGGGACTGGGACAGAAAATGTGGACTTCAAATGAAAAAGGAGTCCAAAAGTGCCATGCTCCTTAAAGTAGAGATTGATGACAAGAGTTTTGCTTTTAGGGACAATAATCAGCATATTGAACTCAGCTGTTTATTTTCCCTTTAAAGTAATATTTCACTGTTATGGCCAACAGCTGTAAGCAGAGCCAGGTGTCCAAGGAGGATTCCTTTAGATATAAAAAAAAATAGTTTTGTTTAAAATACTCAGTTAAGAAGAAGGCTTCTCATTTCACCTCAAAATAAATCAGTACATTGTAAACCTTTGCACTCTTAAACTGTAGCTCCAGCACCATGGCACACAGGCTCTGCCAACTTTATGACAGATCATCCATCTTAACAATGTTTTCGAGTTGTCATGGTTTGCAGTTGATACTTTTTCAAAGATTTCTAATTTTCTCCTTTTCTTACATAACCTACAAATTAAGAAATTGCTCAATTTTTTCATCTAGTTATCATCCTTAGTCCACTGGGCAATCAAAACAAACTAATCAAAGTTTGAAACAATATCTATGATGTTATTGTTGTGCTATTCAATATGATTGGGTGTCTTCTTTGCCAATAGCTTAGTATTCTTACAACAAGGCAACTCATAGCCCTATCAATGTGTTTTGGTTTTCCTATTAGCAAATCTTTCATCCACAAGCTTTTCCTACTTTGTATTTAGCGGATCCTTTGGTGCCTTCACCTATTAATTACATGAATCATTTAGAGAAAAATGACATCTAGTTCCAGAAAATGGACATCATTCTAAGGCTAAGAAAAAAGAAAATGCAGACAAGTCAAGAAACACTTCTTCTGTGTGTGGTACTATTGTTAAGATGGGTATATACTCTTGATTTCTTAAATTCATTTGTTGAGTTGCTAGTAAATTTATAATACAAATATTTGGGGTTATTTGTCATTGTCATAACTTGTCACAGGTGCTTGTTCCCACTTTCATCCTTTGGTCCTGGGAATTATTAGCAGCCACTTCCACTTCTTGCCCAGGGCTTTGAAACTCAGGATGTCATCCATGCTGGTGAGAAAGGAGTCATGCTGCTCAGGATTGTGCCTGTCACATATGTGCAGCCCAGTTGTGAACCCCCCAAACCACTACAGCTAAATCTGTCACCCTTCGGGCACCCTAAAAGGTGAGAGCATGTGCCCCATTTAAGTTGCAGACTACAGCTCAATTCCAGGTTCCACTGCAGGAATCAAGAATCCTGTGAGTCAAGCAACTACTGCAGGATTTGAGAATCCAATAGTCTATAAAAGCCACACCAAGGTTGTGGCCATGTGCTTGGCTTTCCTCAGTGTTGATGAGAGGAAGCCTCTGATTGGGCTCTGCCCTTATGTTGTGTTTTTTCTTCTTGAGGTTCCTGGCTCTCCACTCGAGATTTTCTTCAAGTCAGTCATCAAGAAAATTATCCCAGACATTTTCGGCTTGGGGTGGGTCTTGAAATTACTTCTGCAGCATCACTTCAAAGACTTTCCTTGCATCCTTGGAAGTATTCGACATTTTACAGTCGTGGCTTCAGAGACCTCAGGCTAGTAATAGCTAGGGAAAGTTAGATATTACTTGTTTAGACAGTGGTACTTCTATGGGGCCCCTGTACTTTCCCATGTGTCTAAATACTGGGAGTTGAGCATCAACTGGTTTTACAGTGAGCATGCTGATGATGGGTAGGAGAGTGATAAGCCAGTAGATGGCAAGAGCATCAGTTTCTAATGCAATTTGTTTTAGGACTGGGAGGATCTGGCCTATCCCTGAGTTTCTGGGAGGATGTCTTGATTGAGGGAGGCATAGACAATGTTGAGTAGGGATGAAAGAGTTTTTCCACCGAGAGCTTTGATGAAGGAGGAGGTTAAGACATCATCTTTATAGGATGTGGATTTATGGGAGGTGTGTGTATTGTCAAGATCTGCAAGTGATGAGGTGTTAAAGGCTGACCATTACAGGATGCTATGAGAAAAAAAGCAGGCTTGGTGTTGTAGATGTGCTGTCAGATCTTCTATATTTTTTACTGAAGAAGAGAAGGCATTGAACTATTCTGTGGCGTGTGCGATAGGAGGGTTAAGCAGGAGCTTGATGCAATGCTTGTCTTGAAGGGTGTTCTCTCCCATTAGCAGCTTCATTCATGAATTTAGACTACCAGGGTGCTGAAAATGTTGCCATGTATTTGTGTTTTTTAGTTGGACAATGTGAGGTCACACTGCTTTCTACAAAATTTTCAATTTGTTTAGCATGGAATTGATATTGGACATTAAGTTGATCGGGCAAGATATAGGTTCAAGCTTTAGGTTGCTAATGGGGAAGTCTTTTAATTGGACTATCAGAATGGAAATGGAGATGATGAGGTATTCAGTCATGACCCAAGGAATAGGTTGTTTCCCTTTGATGGTTAGTGATGCTAAGAGCATGAGATTGAGAATGGAGCCAAGGATATTGGATTTAATTCATTTCAGTCCTTCCAATAATGAATCTTAGCTGACACATAACCATGTTACTTTGTGACTGGACTTCAAATAGACATTTAAACATATAAAACTTTGACGGCAGCCTTCTTTTCTCAGAATCACATGGACTGTCATTGCAATTCCAATTTTGTAAATACATTTCAGTGCATAACATGTTCAACCTTCACTTGATTAGTATAGCCAACCCTACAGCAGGGTGATGTTTGATTGTCTCATCAGACGATAGTTCAAATAGTTAAAAGTGATTAGGTATGAGGGCTTAGCCACTTGATCATCTCTTCATTACATTACAACTTGTGTCAATAGAATTGATACAGGAAAATGTTTTATTCAAACGGGTTTTAGATCTCACCTATATACCATACATACACCGATACACCATACAGTATTGATTACACTTTACTGTAGGATTGAATCTAAATATATCTATACAAATGTCCTTAAATTCATCTGACTCAAAAGTTATTCCTGTCTTTTCCCTGAACGTATGATAAATAGTCAAATCATTTGTCTCCTTTGCTATGTTAAAATTACAGTAGATTTGGTAGAACTAAGCAAGGCAATAATTATATTTATATGGAGTTTTAATGCCTTACATTATCTTCTGATTATTTTAACTCTAAATCCATCATCAACTTCACTAACTGCAGAACCAGTGTGACTGACTGGATAAAATAGAACTGCCTAAAGCTTAATAAGGACAAAATGGTAGTTCTGATCTTTGGAAACAAGAGCTCACCATGGGACTCCTTTTGGTGGCCAGCGGAACTACAACCCATTCCAATCCCATTAGAACAAGGCAGACACATGGGAATCATCCTAGATAAGAAACTCACCAGGGTATCCCAGGTAAATGCCGGCACCACCTTTTGTTTCCTCATCCTTTAAATGCTACGCAAGATAGTCAAGTGACTACCCCAACACATCAGATGGACCGTGACACAAGCCCACATCATGAGCAAGCTTGATTACGCACTCTATGCCAGAATCCCAACCCATCTCACACAAAGACTCCAGACCATTCAGAATGCCACTGCAAGATTCATCTTTGACCTCCCTCACTACACCCACATCTTGCCTCACCTCAGAGAGCTCCCCATACAGAAACGCTGACAATTCAAACTCCTCACCACTGTTCCCAACAAGCTGTGCGCTTGCGCACGTGCGCACTGAAGTCACCCCAAGCGCGTAGTGTGCTGTGTTTAGTGCGCACAGAATGACATCCGATCCTGCAAGACTGTATTCATGTTAATTGCAGCGCACACGGCCGCTGCAAATAACATGAATTCTAACTCAAGGCCCACGATCAGCCCCTTAGCTGTGCACTACTAAGAAAAGAAAAGCAGTGTCTCAAACACGACGTGCGCTTTAGCACACGCTGTGTTTGAGACTCTGTTTTTTTTTCTTAATTGTGCACAGCTACGGGGCTGATTGTGACTCTTTGAGTTAGTATTCATGTTAATTGCAGCGCCCTTGTGTGCTGCAATTAACATGAATACTATCTCAAAGGATCACAATCAGCCCGCAGCAGTGTACTGTAATGAAAAGAAAAACTGTGTCTCAAAAACTACGTGAGCTTTAGCACATGCTGTGTTTGAGACTTGTTTTTTTTCTTAATTGTGCACAGCTAAGGGGCTGATTGTGACCCACAATATTTTCCTGCAGAATAAATATATGTACATTTTATTTCCTCTTTTCCAAATCTAATGACGATTGTCTCATAGGATGTATCCAAGCCAGCACACAAGTTCTGTGATCATTCTTGACTTTATTCTCTCTAATTTTGCTTTAATTGCCAGAGGCTCACATAGATAAACATTCCTGGTTTATTTGAATGCGTTTGATGTCTAAGCCAGTGGCATCTATGCTATCACAAATAGCAAGCATCTCTTCCAAAATTGTGCTTAATGAACATTCTTGTGATTCTATCACTTTGGATTTAGCACACAGAGCTGATATTATCTGCTTACTCTTATTTAAAGTGTTTTGTGAGTATTTAGCCTCATCTGGCATTCTAGGATTTTTGTTGTTGGCGATTGTTGAAGTTGCAAGACTGGGCAAAGAGAACTGTTTTTGTTTTCTCTGGACTGGATGGCATCTTGAAGATGACACGGAATAAAAAGATTTAGAGACCATTTTAGGCATTCTTTTGAGATAGTGCCTTTCCATAGCTACACTGTATCACACTGTTCTTTACCAAGAATGAGAGATGGATAAGCAAATAAACCATCTGGGAGTGCTAAGATCTTGACCTGGAATGGAGCAGCATTTTGAATGGGTTATTAATTAGGCCTTTTTGACATTTTAATTACTCAGGCATAATTTGCTTTATTTTGGGAATTTGCATTACAGTTTTATGCAAAATTCCTTAAAATATGGCATTACACCACTGGATGTAATTACTCACCTTTCACAGTAAATATTTACCACAAACACACAATTTGTGTGGTACAAATTTACCACAAGTACAAGGACGTTGTCCACAGTGTTTATTTTGAATGCATCCTCAAACCAAAAAGTAACGCTAGGAAACATTTAGAACTAAAATACAGTGTGAAATCATGGTATTGCATTTCCATACTTACGCGTAATTTTGCAAAAATATTGTGTAATTATGTGGAAGCAAATTACACACATTTCTGGCACCCCTATTAATCCATTACAAATAAATCTGTTAGCTTCTTTTAAACTTAATCTTCTGTAGAACTGCTGAGTCATCCTAAACATACAGATGTAGAAAAATATGCACACTTTCTCTATGATGAACTCCCGGTTCAGTCTTTTAAGCACTTTCTATTATTTTTGTAAGTTGTTTTTAATTCTCTATGGGAACAGTTTTAATTAAAATACTATTGCTTATGGGACATCATTGCTGGAGACCAGCTTTTCAATGTTGTTACTGATGAATTTTCCAGTGATACTTTTGTAGTATCTACATTTATAACAGTGGCACTTAAGATTAGGTCTAATTTTATTGAAAGTAATGAATAATTATCACCTTTCAATGGACTGATATAGTAATTCTTTTAGCCTTTATTACTATTTTTGAAAGAATTAATGTATGATATTTATCAGCTGGGTTTTAGGGTATTCAACAAAATAAACTATTTTGAATGACTAAAGAGCACCTAATAAAAATTGCTTTCATTGTGGGAGGGATACTTTCCCAATTGCAATAATTGAGGTTCTTCAGGGGTTACGGACAGATTAACCAAGTACATGCATTCAAGATGGTGCATATGTTGTATGCTCATCCCACCTGTGAGTGTGCTTTGCTGTCTGTGCCAGTGCATCAATTGCCTAGATAGAACAAGGAAAAAGAACCTCAGGGCCAGCCCTCATTGCAGACTCTGACCCCAAGGATTATGTTGCTGCATGCAACTGTGATGGACACTACTATAAATTAGATTATTTGTATATGCAAGAAATGGTTTCTGCTCACAGATGAGTGTCTCTGTTGCCTGATACAAAAGAAGTATTGTTGAATGCCTGAACACACAGGATTCCACCCTTTGCACAGTGAAGAGGCAGTTATCCTATCGGTAGTCAATGACTAAATATGGGATAACTAACTTCTGCCTTGGCTCTCTGCTGAATCTGTCTACCACCTTTGACACTGTACACCATGAGATCATGGTCATCTATGTGGAAAAGACAGGATTCCAGGGGCTACACTAAACTGACTAAAATTCTTCCTATTTGGATGTTCTCCAGCAATCCAGTTAGCCAACTTCAAGCAAGACCTGTTAGACTAAAATGTGGAGTTCCCCAGAAATCTTGCCTATCGCCCCACCTGTTCAACATATATGTCAAAACCTTAACACAGAAATTGTAGGATCTGCAACTACACTAATGATTATCTGCTCCTACTGCATTTAGAGAGAACATTTACATCTCAACTAGAATTTCAAGACACAATATGCATCATAGTCACTTCGATCAATGGTAAGCAGTTAAAACTTAATACAGACAAGAACCAAATTGTCCTCCTCAACAACACATCTCCTTGTGCACCCAATCATATTGCCCCTCAGAAAAGGGACTGGCTACATTACTAAAAGCATTGGTAAAATGCTCAGGGGTCATGGTGAACTCCAATATCAAACTAAAACCACAGATAAGCATGGTAGCATCCAAATGTGTGTTCCTCAAAAGAACGCTGCAAAACATTCTTCAAATTCTCTGATTGAAGTATATAAACTGATTATAATGGCAGTAATCATTTTAAGATTAGATTATGCTAGCACACTGGACCAAGATCTATCTAAGAATGAGGTTTGAATGCTCCAGACCATACTGAATAGTGCAGCAAGACTGTTTTTTCAACTCCCAAGAAGCATATGCCACTGTATTATTACAAAAAATGCAATGGTTTCCAGTGATTCAGCATAATCTGATAACTTGCCTTTAAAAGCATGGTTAATTTGGCTCCTATCTTCTAGTCTAAGAAAATAAATCAGTAACAGTAACATAATTTATTGATGATTAATTAAAGCCATTACAATATAAAAAACTGCAGGAAGACATGATTTAAAACTTATTGTGCAAATTAGTTTAACATTTCTAACGGTAAAAGCCAACAGCTATAAAAAAAAGTGCAAGTGCCTTGTACATGTCATTTTGCATATACCGACATTAGAATTGTCTATGCTTTCTTCTTGTGCCAGTTGGGCAATAACACCTGCATAATTATATTCCTAATGGATTTATTCAAGTGCAAAGGTGCTTATGCGGGTGCAGATAATGCTAACTGTGCAAGTCATGTTGAACCAATCTTGGTTGCCACCGCTATTAGGTTTTGAGTCTTGGACAATCTTAGGTGTTTGGTGCATAAAGACATGTTTTCTTGTGGCCCTGACTGCTGAACAATTTTTGTACCAGTCAAAGATATTTTGTTCCCTGGTGTGCCAGGGCGATGGAATCTCCACTGAGCCAACAAATTATGGCTGGCCTATAAGTGCAGACTTGCTGTTGTAAGAAGGCTGATATAAGAAGCTTTTTTTCTCAGTTCTAAGAGTGTTGAGCATGCACATAATGTGGAATACTGATTCCTGTTTGTACCCACATAGTCAGCACATTTCACAAACTATCTCTGCCGGGCTATCCAGACATTACTCCATAGCTTGCACATCAAATTGTAAATATGTTATGTAATTGTGTATATATGTGATCTTGTATAGGCTCCAAACATTTCCCCACCCCATGAACAGTGCTCAAGTTGAGGATCTTTAGTAAAATCGTATTACGGTACCACCATTGGAGTCCTGTGCTTTTCTGAACCAGAAGTGTACTTGCCTGTGTAACCAATTCATGTCATGGCATGTGTATCTAAATTGAAAACCTGCTTTAAGACCACTCATGTGGCGCTGCATGTGTGGAAATTCATAAATAATGAAGTGGCATCAGGGCTGGTTCAGTTAACTGGTTAGTTATTAAATAATTATCATGCATCTATAGTATAGTTTTGTGAACTTGATAAGCTGCAGTTATTTCATTATAGAAAATGTGTACAAAATGAATACTCAAGAAATAGTTATTTTGAGTTTTTACCTGAAGGCAATGTAGAAAGCTTTGGTGGAGACTAGACAAGACTTCTGATATGTCATCTCTCAGTGTGGCTGATCACATTAATTGCTTCCAATAGCAGCCCTTCGTGTGATATATACACTTTCCACCTCTGGGACAACCACCAGTGCAGCAAATTTTCCCACTACAATATACTGGCTCAGGTTTGAAAGGTACGCCCTAGTCTTTCAGTTGGTCACCTGCAAGATCCTTCTTCCTTTAGATATCAATTTCAGGATGGCAGATCCTTTTTCCATTGATATTTGAGATCCTAACTAATCATATAATCTTTTCTCCAATATGTTACTACCAACTTTGACGGATCAGTTTTCCTAAAATATGCTAGTATTCTAGAAAGACAGACGTCTGCTATCAGTTTGTCAAATGTCTTGTGGGATCAAACAATCTTTCTTTAGTATAAAAGGCCTCACTGTGACAGATAAGCCCTCCTTCAGTTTATCAATCCCTAGTGTGAAAAACAAACCCCGTTGAGTAAGTTACCATTGTAACCATATTAACATTCTCTCGGTATGCCAGCCCAATGGAGACAGATATGTTTATCTTCACTATACCAAGTCCCAGTGTGACAGATCACCTGTCTTGCAACAAAATACCTCTTCTTCCAAGAATCAAACATAACCCACAGTATTAATGATATCAGGTTAGCCCCATGCACCATAGAAGATGTGTAATGGGTCTGCTTCTAATAATGTCATTTGCTTTCCTTCCCAATTGCCTTCACCAGTCCCTTTTATCCAAGTTTGTTTTTAATTGTAAAATCCATCACTTTTACTGCACAAATATATTTTTGTAATGCCACAGGATAACCATAAATATACAAAATCCAGTAAGTGTATAAGCAAATGTAGACAAGATAAAAATGTTAACAGAGCAATTGGTAAAACAACTATCAAAAATGCAACAATCAGTTAATAGCTAAGCGGAAGACTAAAGCCACACATATTCAGCCTTTGTTATTTATTAGAAATACATAATCTTTCAGCTGGTTTTCTAACAGCGGTTACAAGATTTCTCACTTAAATATTTTGGAAGTGAATTGATGAGTTTCTCACAAACACCTTTCAAAAAAGTTGCCTCCTAGCCCAGTTCTGAAACATTTTACAAAGTGAAGTTTTGGGTATGACTTAGATCACATAATTTGCTTGTGCAGCTTGGCAGAAATAATATCAGGTAGATATACTGAAGTGTGCCTTTTATAAGCTTTCATATTTTGTTCAGAATGTGCAGATAGATTCCTTATTAACTTTTCATCAAGCCATGTTTTTGCACCAAGGAGCCACATCACCTTGCCCTTTGAGTGCAAAAGTGATTCTTATTGCTCTATTGTAAAAATATTGCAGCATGTTAAATTATCAATGAATTCATTTATTGACTTAATTATTTATAGATGAATTACAGTAGTTCATTTTTCCAAAGAACAACAGCAGTTTGGTAGAGTAATTATTATGAATAAATGATAAAGAATAGTATATACAGAACAAAAAGAAGGAAACAAAAAACAAACAACTATAACCAGAGCAACATAACACTCAAATGTAACATAAGATGAATATTATAGTAAAGAGTCATGCAATATTATAAGTGACAAATTATAATAACCGTTTGTGCCAAAATAATCAGTGCTCTATAAGAGTCAGTTCCTAAATGTATTTGAACAAAATATTGAGGTATAAATATAGGGATACAGAAATATAGGAAAACAAATATTGTGATACAAAAATATTGTGATGCAGAAATATCGTTGTGAAGAATATCAATTTTGTCATCTAAGTAATATCGTTGTCAAAAATATAATTGTTGTTAATATTGTTTTCAATAATATAGTTGTAAAAAATATTGTTTACTAATTATCTTAAAGTGTTTTAGCTCATATATTAATTTTTATGTGTTATTATTGTTTGTATAATTGTTAATAATATTTCAAAATATTTTTTGTTACTTTAAGTGATTTATATTTTTTTATTTAATTGCTTACAGTTATTTATATTGTCATAGTGGGTTGCAAGATTTGTAGGTGTATAGGGAGGAAAGTTCTATATAGCGTGAACTAGACCCTAGACATCGGGTATCAGAGCGCTTTACATGAGCACCAGTTTCAGTACATGAGGACACATTCATTTTTGTTAGGCATGGGGAGATTAAGTGATTTGCCCTGAATTACAGTATGTTGAGCGTTGTTGCCGAGACTCGAACCCGGTTCCCCACCTTCGAGGTCAACCGCTCTAGCCGTAAGGCTACATCCGCTCCCCATTAAAGTTAGTTAAGTAATACCTAATTAACAAGTAAATATCGATTCATTGTAAATTATCTAATTGATTATTAATTATGTAACTTGTGTTATCATTATAGTTTTTTATCATATATTAGTTATGGTCTGCTGGTTTGTAGGGGTATAGTTGAGGGAAGTTAATTGAATAATAATTCATTAAAAATGAAATATTCATTATTTAATTGATTATAAATTATTCAAATTGTGGAAAAACGTTATATATTAATTATAGTTTAGGTGTGGGCTGTTCCGTTTGTAGGGTATAGGGTGGGATGTTAAATAAAAATGAATCATCAATTATTAATATATTGTTAGTTATTTACTTGATGTACAATTATGTAATATTGATTTATTTTAGTCATACTTTAGTTGCAAGTTGCTAGATTTCCAGGGGTATTGGTTGGGATGTTAAGTAATAATTAATTAACAAATAAATATTAATTATTCATTAATTAGTTAATTGATTATCAATTATGTAAATTGTGTCATGGGTATTTATTTAAGTTACATTTTAAGTTTGGGCTGCTATGTTTGTGGGGGTATAGTGTGGGAAGTTAATTAAGTAATAAATAAATACCATTTGGTAATTGATAATCAATTATAAAATTGATTAAGAATTATGTTAATTGTTTAATTGTTTTTATTTTTATATATATATTATTTTTGGGGTAATTAATAATGTTCATATTAAGAGTATTATATTTGTTCTAAATCAATAGGGTTATTAAAAAATGTAATGTATTTGAAGTGAAGTACTTTCTCTACTGTTTAACACATTGGAGTAGGAATAGTGAAATGTAACCCCCCCGAAGTTCACCGCTTTCCCTACTGCTGCACAGACTGGAGAGGGTATAGTAAATATTACCCCTCCAAAGTCCAACGCTTTCCTTAATGTTGAACAGACTGGAGTGGGAATACTAAATCTTGCCCCTCCGAAGTCCAATGCGTTCCTTAATGTTGCACAGACAGGAGTGGGAATAGTAACTCTTACCCCTCAGAAGTCCAACACTTTTCCTACTGTTACACACATTCGAGTGGGAATAGTAAATTAAATCTTTCCGAAGCACATCGCTTTCCCTACTATTGCACAAACTGGAGTGGGAACAGTAAATCTTACCCCTCCAAAGTCCAACGCTTTCCCGACTGCTGCAGAGACTGGAGTTGGAATAGTTAATCTTAACCCTCCAAAATCCAATGCTTACACTACTGCTGCACTGACTGGAATGAGAATAGTAAATCTAACCCCTACGAAGTCCAACACTTTCCTTACTGTTCCACAGACTTGAATAAGAATAGTAGATCTTACTCCTCTGAAGTTCAACACTTTTCCAACTGTTGCACTGACTGTAATGAGTATAGTAAATCTAACCCCTACGAAGTCCAACACTTTCCTTACTGTTGCACAGACTGGAATAAGAATAGTAAATCTTACCCCTCTGAAGTCCAACACTTTTCCTCCTGTTGCCCAGACTGGAGCGGGAATAGCGGATTTAACCACTTCAAAGCCCAATGCTTTCCCTACTGTTGCACAAACTGGAGTGTGAATAATGAATCTTACCCCTCCAAAGTACAACACTTTCCCTACTGCTGCACAGACTGGATTGGGAATAGTTTTACCCCTCTGAAGTCTAACACTTTCCCTACTGCTGCACAGATTGGCGTGTGAATAGTAAATCTTACCCCTCTGAGTTTCAACACTTTCCCTACTGTTGCACAGACTAGAGTGGGAATAGTAAACCTTAACCCTCTGAAGTTGAATGCTTTCTCTACTGTTGCACAAACTGGTGTGGAATAGTAAATGTAATCCCTCCCAGGCACAGCGCTTTCCCTACTGTTGCACAGACTGGAGTGGGAACAGTAAATCATACCCCTCCGAAGTCCAACACTTTTCCTACTGTTGCATAGACTGGAGCGGGAATAGTGGATTTAACCACTTCAAAGCCCAATGCTTTCCCTACTGTTGCACAAGCTGGAGTGGGAATAATACATCTTACCCCTCCAAACTACAACACTTTCCCTACTGCTGCACAGAGTGGATTGGGAATAGTTTTACCCCTCTGAAGTCTAACACCTTCTCTACTGCTGCACAGATTGGAGTGCGAATAGTAAATCTTACTCCTCTGAGTTCCAACGCTTTCCCTACTGTTGCACAGACTGTAGTCGGAATATTAAACCTTACCCTTCTGAAGTGCAATGCTTTCCCTACTATTTCACAGACAGGAGTTCGAATAGTAAATTAACCCCTCTGAAGTTCAATGCTTTCCCTACTGTTGCACAGACTGTAGTCGGAATAGTAAACCTTACCCTTCTGAAGTGCAATGCTTTCCCTACTATTTCACAGACAGGAGTTTGAATAGTAAATTAACCCCTCTGAAGTTCAATGCTTTCTCTACTGTTGCACAGACTGGTGTGGAATAGTAAATGTAATCCCTCCCAGGTCCAACGCTTTCCCTACTGTTGGACAGACTGGAGTGGGAATAATAAATCTTACCCCTCCAAAGCCCAACGCTTTCCCTACTGTTGCACAGGCTGGAGTGGGAATATTAAATCTTACCCCTCCAAAGTCCAACACTTTACCTACTGTTGCACAGACTGGAGTGGGAGTAGTAAATTAAACCCCCTTGAAGTCCAGCACTTACCTACTGTTGCACAGCCTAGAGATGGAATAGTAAATCATACCCCTCCTAAGTCCAATACTTTCCCCTCTGTTGACTTGTTTGGAGTGGAAATAGTAAATGTAACCCCTCTGAAAGCCTACACTTTCACTACTGTTGCATAAATTGAAGTGGGAATAGTACATCTATTTTTCCGAGACTTCAATACTTTTTTTTATGTTATTTAAATATATCCAATATTATTATTTGTTCATGTTTTCTATGTTCTATTAATATACATATATATCATGTAATCAAGGCCTCAGGTGAGGCTGAAACGCGTCATGCAGGCGGTGCTGTGAATTTAAATAAAGAAAATCTACTCACTCGCTATCAGGGTCGGTTTCCGTTTGTTCCCGCTCTCCTTCAGGATAGTTGGTGTGCAGGAGTGTTCCAGGCGGATTCCTCGTCATATATATATATATATATATATATATATATATATATATATATATATATATAATCTACTGGCGGTCGCCAGTAGATAGTTATAGTTAGGACCGAGTTCCCATAGGAAATCTGAAAATTCTATTTTGAATAACTTTGGCGCCGGTTGATGACTCCTCGCGAAATTTTCAAAACTAGTGGGGCGCTCCGCTAAGCTCCTACCCTGAAAGTCTCTGGGTGATTCGTCAAGCGGGGGCTGTGAAAAAAGGGGGGTCCCAAAACGCGTTTTCCCCATGCATTCTCCCATAGGACCTTTAGTCAAAGGTACAGCCCGAACAGCTGAACATAATTACTTGAAATTTGGCAAAGAGGTAGTCCTCAGGTCAGGGATGTGCCTTTTGCATATATGGAGTCAATCTGTTCAGTAGTTCCTGAGAAAATTGCAGTTAAATGTACATAAATATCCATAGGGGCGCACCGTGCGCGCACGGTGCCGTGCGCAAGCGTAATTCTGATTGGTGGTTAGATGTCAGTCAACATTCGAATCGGTCGAAATCAGGAAGTGTCGGACGCCATTTTGTGTGTGGCAGTGAAAAAGAAAGGTGGAGAACGTGAAAAGGGGGCAGGGTAGAGAGTTCCTGACCCCCTAGCCTTTGTCAGGGGGTCCCTGAAGAACCCCGAAGGGTGAAAAAAACACGCACCCCTAGCCGCCATTTTGAGTTTTAGAGGCAGAAGAGAGTTAAAAACACAAGTGGAGAACGTGAAAAGGGGGCAGGGTAGAGAGTTCCTGACCCCCTAGGCCTTCTCAGGGGGACCATGAAGGACCCCTTAGGTCCCAAAAAAAAAAAATGTTAATAAATATCGCGGAGTGCGCGCACGGTGCACGCACGGTGCGCGCACGGCGGCAATAAGCACTGTGCGTTGAAGGGGCGTTCAATGGGTGTTGTTGTGGGTGTTCCCACGCAACACCCATAGAACTAGACACATCTCCAGATTTACGAGAAATCGTAACTCTGGAGATGCATGTGAATGCTACGCCACCCTAGAGGTGGCGTAGTGAGGCACAACGAGGAGAAATGTTTTCGTTTTTTCCTCTTTCAGTGCGTGCTGCATGCTACAGCACGCATTGAAAGAGGAAAAAGCCTCTTGTGATTGTTTTTGTGCAGGAAGGTGTCCCTTCCTGCAGAAGAACAATCTCCCCACCACGCAGGCATGCTTGCAGCATGGTGCAAGGGAGCCTGCACCGGCGCATGGCTGCAGTTTCTGCGCCAGCGCAGGGGAAGCATAGAGATGCGATGAATTCTTGTAAATATGTTGCATCTCTGTGCTTCGAAACTAACGCAGCACGGCACAGCTAAATTACTTGCTGCACCATGCTGCGTTAGTTTGTTATAAATCTGCCCCTCTGTTTCTACCACTCCTCCTCTCTCCATCACTCATTTTCCATCTATGTTAATTTTTTAACCTTCTCCGTCATTCTCCTTCCCTCACCTTCCCTAACTGTCACTATCCTTTACTCATAGTCACTCCTATTCTCCTACTTCACTTCTTCCTGTCTGTATCTCACACCCCTTCACCTTTTCGCATTCTTTCCTTCACTCTCCCTCACTCTGCTTTGCTCATTGAAATCCTGACTCCCTTTCTCTCACTCCAGTTTCCTAAATCCCTCCATCTCCTCACTCCCCATCTCTCACTTTCTCTTACCCCCTTTTTTAATCCTCATACCTGTTATTTCACCATCACTCCACTCCTCTTACTTTCAATCCCTTTACCCTGCTGTACTTCATCCGCTTCGTCTGTTACTCCCTTTTCCTATCTCCGTCCCTTACTCTCCCTTTCTCACTCCCCTCCCTCTCTCTCCATTACTCACTGCCATTCCCTTACTCATTTACTCTTCTTACCTGTATCCTCTACCCTTAGTCCTTTTGTTGCAGTCAGTCTTTCACTTCCCTTTCATGACTGATCATAATTTCCTTTTCTCACTCATTCTGTCTGTCCTTTTCCTCCTCTTCACTCAGTCATTTCAATCATTTCAATCATTCATGTATACAGTACACATTCATTCAATCAAAATAAAAAACAGTATATTAGGAATATTGCTCTTTTTGGAGAAGTGAAGTGAGTTCTTAAAAGAACTGTTTTTTTGTCTTTTTTTTGGTTTATAGTTTTTCTTTAGTTTTTTAACAATTTTTTATTTTTTGAGATTTTTTTACAGCACCAGAACAAAACTGGGAGTCAAAAACTGCTCAACAGGAAAAATAAATAAATGAAAAAAAAATTATGACATGGAGCATGTGTGCTGCTGTATACGGTGTTCAATTAAATTTATGCTACTCTCTCCGTAGCAAATTACCTCATTGCAATGAATGTGCACTTTTTGGAACAGGGGCCGGATGTCAAGAGGCCTGGTGCATGGTGAATCTGCGGCCGCAGATGATGTGCTCGGCTGAGAAGGTCCAGGTGGAGGGATCTCCCTTAGGGCTCTTGTGGTTTCACGAACATACCGAATTGGATGCATTAATTTAAAGTGCCTGAGCATGCAATAAATACTGAAGGAGTATTTTTTGGCCGGATCCCCTCTAGACAGGACACTTCCGCAAATTGTACAAGTGACCTTTGGCGCATTCACTTTTTTTTAGCCCCTCTGGTTCTTGAAAGGTCTCCTCACTGTCTGAAGATGACTGGTGTTCTGCCATT
Source organism: Triturus cristatus (assembly GCF_964204655.1). Classification (NCBI taxonomy): domain Eukaryota; kingdom Metazoa; phylum Chordata; class Amphibia; order Caudata; family Salamandridae; genus Triturus; species Triturus cristatus. The sequence continues at coordinate 1,450,234,772 of NC_140589.1, forward strand.
TCACTGGAGTAGCTCTTCAGCAACCTTCTCTCAGGAAATAAGTAGAAATAGTGAGGGGAGTGGGAGTGGGTGTGGTTTTTGAAGATTCTGGAACAGAAACTACTATGAACCAATGAAAAGTGTTGTTTCGTAATCACATGACTTGCCGTGCGCGCACCGTGCGCGTACCGTGAGCGCACGGAGCACGCACGCATGCGCACATGGAGCACGCACGCGTGCGCACATGGAGCACACATGCATGCGCACTCGGAGCACGCACACGTGCGCACATGGAGCACGCACCCATGCGCACTCGGAGCACGCACGGAGCACGCATGGAGCACGCACGCATGCGCACACGAAGCACGCATGCGCACACGAAGACGGTGCGTGCACGGTACGCGCACGGTACGCGAACGGTGCACGCATGCACGCATACGCGCACGGTGCATGCACGCATGCATGCGCGCACAGTGCACACACGCATGCTCGCACGGTGCACGCACGGATCGGAAATGAATTACTTTGAACCCGATTTCCAAAACATAAAAAGGAGGCAGGGAAGACACTCCCTGACCCCCTAGACCTTCTCAGGGGGTCGCTAAAGGACCTCGTAAATAAAAAAACCCATTTCGTTTGATAAAAAAAAATCGTCCGTGCACGCAACGTACGCGCAAGGTGCGTACACGGTGTGCGCACCATGAAAAACCCTTAAAAAAAAAAACAACATTTTAAACTGTTTATAAGCTTCTAGAAGATATTAACGATGCTGTTCAACTTTATCCACATTAAAAAAAAAAAGAGCTGAGCCATTCCATATTACAGGATACAGTCAATCTATAACTATATACATAGGTAGTTTATTGTAAAATAAATATATAAAAATATAATAATACATAGATAAATTAGCATTTAAAAAACCTTACAAATTCACTAAAAATACCATAGGTTTTACACACGTTATAGTTAGAAATTAGCATTTAAAAAACCATGCAAATTCACTGAAAAAACCATAGGTTTCACACACGTTATAGTCAGGAATTAGCATTTAAAAAACCTTTGAAATTCACTGAAAAAACCATAGGTTTCACACACGTTATAGTTAGGAATTAGCATTGAAAAAACCTTGCAAATTCACTAAAAAAACCATAGGTTTCACACATGTTATAGTTAGCTGCACATTTCATTCGTACACAACCATTGAAATTCCCCCGTTATAGTTAGTTCAACTAACTATAACTCGCGCGACCGCAATCCACTGCTGATGACGTCACATATTACATCACTCATGACATGGTCAGTGACATCACTCATGACATCACTGATGACATCTCAAATGACATCACGGTGGAGTCCGTCATTCAAACTTTAATATTTTTTGCCTTATTTGTGTTTCACAGCCCTCCAGTGGGCTACAGGCGTAGTGCTCAGCTTCAATTAGCAGCTTCCTTGTGCCGCATGCAGGTTGTCAGATGGCAGCCAAGCAGCCCCACTTCCATATTTCACGGCGGGTGGTTCATCTCCCGCGGATGAGGTGTACCGCATACAACATTAATCCAAGGTGCCTCGGATCTTTAGAGACGTCACTCCACAAGGTAGCAGGTTTCAAACCCTTTATTCGCAAGAAGCTGCGCAATACAACTGTTCCAAGAAAAGTTCCGACGCGTTTCGCAGCTCACGCTGCTTCTTCATGGGACGGCAATCGGCGAATGACTGGAACCTGCAGCCATTATTTGCCCACAGCGCATGCACTCTCCGGTGGGTTGCATGCTGGTGGTTGCAGTATACTTTTCCCTCTTCGGTGGAGTCCGTCATTCAAACTTTAATATTTTTTGCCTTATTTGTGTTTCATAGCCCTCCAGTGGGCTACAGGCGTAGTGCTCAGCTTCAATTAGCAGCTTCCTTGTGCCGCATGCAGGTTGTCAGATGGCAGCCAAGCAGCCCCGCTTCCATATTTCACGGCGGGTGGTTCATCTCCCGCGGATGAGGCGTACCGGAGAGTGCATGCGCTGGGGGCCACGAAAGTGGAACAGCAGCCGTACATAGGATCGAGGACGGGCCCACTTGCAGGGTCCATACAGGACTTGATTATGTGCTTTCGGCACTACACTTCCCATAATGCACAGTCTCATTTGAGCCTCCCATTGGTGGGTGTGTCATATGTTAAATGGCGAAGTGGGTTAGTGGTTGTGCACACCGTTTCCGTTAAAGCCTCTGAAGAGAAGCATATGGAGCTTCGAAACGCGTCAGGCAAATCCACTACGGAGCGGCTCCTACAAGCGGATCCCCGTCCCTACCTACACATAAATCAAGCTGCTGGTCGAGTGCTACTTACAGGTGGACAATTTTGGAGCAGAATATAACACACGGCCATCCAGCCGCGGAGTATGTACCACCCCGGAAGTCTTGGGGGCCACGAAAGTGGAACAGCAGTCGTACATAGGATCGAGGACGGGCCCACTTGCAGGGTCCATACAGGACTTGATTATGTGCTTTCCGCACTACACTTCCCATAATGCACAGTCTCATTTGAGCCTCCCATTGGTGGGTGTGTCATATGTTAAATGGCGAAGTGGGTTAGTGGTTGTGCACACCGTTTCCATTAAAGCTTCTGAAGAGAAGCATATGGAGCTTCGAAACGCGTCAGGCAAATCCACTACGGAGCGGCTCCTACAAGCGGATCCCCGTCCCTACCTACACATAAATCAAGCTGCTGGGCGAGTGCTGCTTACAGGTGGACAACTTTGGAGTAGAATATATATATATATATATATATATATATATATATATATTTTTTTTTTTTCAAAATGTTCCCCAGAGATGAGGCCGCACTCCTAGGCAGGTAAGCGTCACCACTTTTATTAAGAAAATCGGGTTGCTTCTCACCCCCTTTAAAGCCCCCTGGCCTGACGCGTTTCAGGGAACCCTTCCCTTTCTTCAGAGGCCACATGCGAGCCACCTTGTCATGTGCTGCTACAATATCCTCTGCAAGCTTCCCTTTAACAGGCCTCAGGTGTGCCACTCGGTTGATCCGTTTTGCACTGTAGCAAGAAGTGTTGTCACTACAGATCCCAGAAAGCCATGGTTATGGCCACACCCACTGAGGACTGGTTATCGTATGTTAAATAGTGGCACCTGTGGCAGCGCGATTCCTGTAACATCGAGCCTCTGAAGAAGTGAATGTATCACGAAACGCGTCAGGCTCGTACGCTGATGCTTCTTTGTCTGAATTTTCCTGACTGCAGCCTTCGCCCAATAAATCAGCAAATATACCATACCTTGTGAGGTTTCTTTAGTTGGAGGCAACTCTTTGTGTTTGGATTTTAACGGTCGTGCCTGGCCGTGAAAGAAACCCGCCGTGTCAGAACGGCCCCTTGCATCGCCAGGCTGGTGAGTGCAAACAATGGGCGAGGTGCTTGTAGGACGAAGGCAGTAAGGTGCAGCAGTGGAAAGACAGCCATGAAAGCAACCCACTGGGGAAATAATCATGTTTTATGACAGAATCCCGCGCCAGCTCACTGTAGCAAGAAGTGTTGTCACTACAGATCCCAGAAAGCCATGGTTATGGCCACACCCACTGAGGACTGGTTATCGTATGTTAAATAGTGGCACCTGTGGCAGCGCGATTCCTGTAACATCGAGCCTCTGAAGAAGTGAATGTATCACGAAACGTGTCAGGCTCGTACGCTGATGCTTCTTTGTCTGAATTTTCCTGACTGCAGCCTTCGCCCAATAAATCAGCAAATATACCATACCTTGTGAGGTTTCTTTCGTTGGAGGCAACTCTTTGTGTTTGGATATATATGTATATATATATATATTCACAGAAAAAACCATAGGTTTCAGGCACGTTATAGTTAGGAATTAGCATTTAAAAAACCTCAGAAATTCACTGAAAAAGCCATAGGTTTCAGGGGTGTTATAGTTAGCTGGACTTTTCACTTGTACAAAACCATTGAAATTCCCCCGTTATAGTTAGTTCAGCTAACTATAACTCGCGCGCCCGCAATGCACTGCTGATGACGTCACATATTACATCACTCATGACATGGTCAGTGACATCACTCATGACATCACTGATGACATCTCAAATGACATCACTGATGATATCACTGATGACATCATCCTTGTGATAGAGTGGCAGACCTCCTCTCACCCTAATATAACCTTTGATACACACATTCAAAAATAGAGAATAAAATTTTCAAAACAATGGACATACCAATACCAGTTACAACAACCTCTTCAGGAATTCTAAGATCCACATACACATCCACTCATTCACCAACAGTCCTATACAGTCACTCATACATGTACTCACTCATCATATGTACTCATACACCTATACATCCTGTTACACAATGCCACTCATCCATAGAGTTACTCACACACATAGTCACTCATGCTAATAAAGAATCAAACATAAATTTACTTGCATATACAGTTATACACACACCACCACACTTACTTCTACGGAAACTTACACATACTTAGTCTTTTAAACAATCACTTATAGAAACACATACTTATTCATACAGGAACTCTTTCAATCTCTCACTCTCACATATACTCACTTATATACACCAATAGTCACATATACTAGTTTAAAACATATGTAGTTACTCATAAAGACACTATTGAGACAGTCATTCACTCACTAACACACCCATACACACACTCATCCACCCATACAGTCCTGAACACATGCTGTCTTCAACACATACAAACAGTGAGTCACTCATTCATACACCTATGCACTATGTAATACCCCCCACCGAACCATGCAGACACTCAGACTGGTACTCAAAAAACCAACTAATAACCTATATAGACACCCATGTAGCTACTCACCAACCCATGCAGCCACTTATACGCAAAGTGAGAGACTGATACAGATATTTACATATTTAAACATTACTCACTAAGCCATGTATTCACTATGATACACTTAATCAGTCAGTTACACAATCAATTTTTCAAAAACAAATCATCCATTTAGACACTTATATACCCATTTATTCTTCCATCGACCTTGAGATATACATATATAAAACATATTTAATTTTCAGAAAAACACACATTCACTGGATGATGTCATCAGTGATGTCATCAGTGATGTCATTTGAGATGTCATCAGTGATGTCATGAGTGATGTCACTGACCATGTCATGAGTGATGTAATATGTGACGTCATCAGCAGTGCATTGCGGGCGCGCGAGTTAAAGTTAGCTGAACTAACTATAACGGGGGAATTTCAATGGTTTTGTACAAGTGAAAAGTCCAGCTAACTATAACACCCCTGAAACCTATGGTTTTTTCAGTGAATTTCTGAGGTTTTTTAAATGCTAATTCCTAACTATAACGTGCCTGAAACCTATGGTTTTTTCTGTGAATTTCAAAGGTTTTTTAAATGCTAATTTCTAACTATGCCTACAGAGATAGGACATGTGAAGAAAGAAGAAAAAATGCACAGAAAGAAACAAAAGAAGTGCAGAAAGAAGCAACAGAAGTCCTCAAATACGAAGATAAGTGCAGGAAGAAGGATAACGTGCAGAAAGAACAAAAAGAAGAGCAGAAAGAAGCCTTGTTGCAAAATCATCCTGTACCCTCAACTTTTTCAGACGGATACTGGTGGTAACTGAGTCTGACTAACCAGTCCTAGAGCCAGTGCTATGTTAAAAGACACTTAGAATACAGTGAAAACACCTACATACACTAGGGAACATTATGCGTTGGGGTCCCCCTGTGATTAGCATGACCTCCTCTGTAAGCCCCTAGTGTATAATAGGGCATGGGGATTAAAACTACCTCTTAAAACAGGCCACAGGGCGTTTTTGCACACGTTAACTCAGGCCCCGTCCCCTCCCTTCACCACTGTGTAAACACGCCCTGTGTCCATTTTTAGTTGGGAGATTAAGTTCATTTGAATCCTGAGGGTCCCTAGGGTCCAACTAGCCCACTAGGTACCTCCAGTAAGTGCCACAGAGCTGCGTTGCAGAGAGGTGTAAAAAGTGGCACGGCCTGGACCACCTCTCTGCAATGCAGCTCAGTGGCGCTTACTGGAAGCACTTGGTGGGCTAGTTAGCCCCCAGGGGCCCTCAGTATTGAAGGGAAATTATTTCCCCAATTTAAAACGTGCCATAGTGCGTGTTTGCACACGTCACCTCAGGCCCCGTCCCCTCCCTTCACCACTGTGTAAACGCGCCCTGTGGCTGTTCTGAGTTGAGAGATTAAGTCCCCCTGAATCCTAAGGGTCCCTAGGGTCAAACTAGACCACTAGGTACCTCCAGTAAGCGCCACAGAGCTGCGTTGCAGAGAGGTGTAAAAAGGGGCTTGGCCTCAGAACACCTGGCTGCAGCGCAGCTCCCTGGCGCATACTGGAGATGCCTGTTGGGGGCGTGTTTGCAGAGTGCTGCACGGAGGGGGCATGGCCTCCGACATGATGCCAGTCTTTTATTTATTTTAGTTTTTTAAGAAGGGGGGCTGTTTGGTTCCCCTTCTTATTCTAATTTATTGGCCCTGATGACCCCATCCCCCAGGGCCAGTCTCCTAATTATATTTTTTTGACCCCAATCCCCAGGGCCGGCCACTGTTTTTTATTATTTTTAAAAAATATATATTTATAGACACACCTAGGACATGCTGGACAAACCGTACGTACCTATCACCATGACGATTTGCGTGATATTCATTAAAAGGCGACTATGCATGCAATGAATCCACGTGGAATGTATTTACACCACTAGTGAAGCTCTGACATGTCTGATGCCCTACCGTGCCTAATCCTGGTAGACACCCTTGTCGTTTATTTATACAAACATGGGTAGCTATTGACGGGCACATTTAATACACATGCACACCAAGCCATTCAAAGGGGATTCGACAAAAATTCGACCAAAACTATGCAAGAAACCCCCCTCACGGTTAATAAAACACACATCCACTGCCGGATGTGTAATACTTTTTATTTTACTCTCTGGAAAGGGGACGAACATCACTTGAGAGTCACAGCGTGCTCCTGACAGAGCCCAATGCTGTGTTACACCCACCATTGCCTGCCGAGTGCCACACACCTCTGTGTTGTATTCCACTAGCTAGTGCATATGCTATGACACTCTCTAGCCCATGTGCACTGTCACACCACCCCGTGAATATGTCATGCCACACTTGTCTTCGCACGGGTTATATTGCCCCATCTAACGTGCCTTTCTCGATGCCTATGTTATAACGCACAGTGCTATGCCATATATATTACAATCTGGGATCCATATCTTTGTCACAGTGCATATGCAACGTTACACTCCCCAGCACATATTTTATATTACAACTTTAGAGACTAGTTAGGTTACACAACACTGCCCTGTGCATATTACACTCCAAGGCGCATATCGCATAGCACGCGCTAGTGCCTGTGCTATCTCGCGCTCTCCAATGAATCTGTCATTGCGCACAATGTATTGCATATTATTTTTCACGCCCGGTTCATCTTATATCACACTTTTTGGTGCATAGTTTATACCATACACTATATCTAGTTTTCATTTTCAATCGTGCTCTCAGGACTATGTTCTATATAACACTGTGTTCACCTACCCTTTTCACGGGCATTACATTTTGCGATAGGGGGTGGAGGGTCAGGGGGTGTTTCTGCCAAGTGAGCCCGGAGTCACAGTCACAAACGTCCTCTTCTTCCTGAATAAAAGTGAGCTTATGCTGCATACTTGTTCATATTTTAAGTAGTTCGCACAGACACAATGTTTTAAAAACAATAAAGTTCCTAATACCCGCCTTCTCTGAACAGTTAGCTTGCTGCCCCATCCCCTTCCTCCCTATCCTCTGTTGTGTGAATCCATGGACTAGCCTCCTCCCTCCTGCCATGCATGGTCTGATGTGCTGCCACTGCCCTCAATTTAGTATGATGTACCAGTCCACTCCTCCTGCCCTCCATTGCCCAATTCTATGCCCCATCATTGACCTCCTGCTTAAACTCTGTGCTTAGCTTGCTGCCCCTATTCTCCTTCCCCCTGCCCTCCGATGTCTTTGTGCATGCCCCTGCTCCATCCTTTTTGCCCACCATGTCCCATGGACCTGCCACTCCTATCTACTCTGAGTGTTCTGTTGAGCTGCCACTCCCCTCCCACCTGCCTAGCATTGTCAGATGACTGTAACCTGTCCCTGCCACCTCCACCCTGCCTGTCCACATGCCATGCCCCTATCCTCTTCCTCCTGTCCTACATGGTCCATTGTACTGCCACACCCTTCTGCCCTCCCTGGTCTGTTGTGCTGCAACTGCTCCTCCTGCCTGCCCCGTGTGGTCTGTTGTGAGGTCCCTTCCCCTGAACTTTCTTGTCTGTGCACAGGTCCTGACCCTTCCTTCTATCCTCCATCGTCCTTTGTGCATGCCCCTCCACCCTCCTTCTTGCCCATCATAGCCATTGTGCTGCCACTAACCCTCCCACTTGCCATGCATGGTCTTCTGTGCTGCCATGGCCCCTCCCACCTTCCCTGTGTGGTCAGTTAGCTGCCCCTGACCCCCTCCCACCTTCCCTCCATGGTCTGTGTGTATGCCATCACAGTCTCACTGTTGCTCTTCATGGTGTGTCTTGCTTCTAGTGCCCATCCTGCCTGACCTCCATGGCTATCTTGCTGCTCCTGCCCTGCCCCCTTGCCCCCAGCCCTACTCCCTCCCTCCTGGCTTGTCTGTTCCATTGTAATGCCCCTGATCCGTCCCTCCTGCCCTTTATGGTCTGTTATGCTGCAGCTTTCTCTCCTGTCTGTCCATTATGGTCAGCTAGCTACCATTGCCTCTTGCCCCTCTGTTCTCTGTTGTCCATGTGCATGGTCCTGTCCCCTCCCTCTTGCTTTCTATGGATTGTTGTGCTGCACTCCCGTCCTGCATGCCCTGTGTGGTGTATTGTGCTGCTGCAAACCCTGATGCCTGCCCTGCAGGGTCAGTATGGTGCACCTCTCCATGTCCCTCCTGTCCTCTGTTATCCAAGTCCATGTCCCTATCCCATTTCCTTCCATGATCCAATGTACCATACTTGCGAACATTTTGAACTTGGTAAGAGGGAGATTTTGAAAAAAAACTGGGGTATTGATTTTCCCCTTTGAGTTACATTGAAAAAGAGGATATTGTAGACAGGAGACAGATCAAATAAAGCCCTTTTGAGCTTAAAAACATTGGACGTTTCCTGGCTGAATCGGGTCTGTTGGCATGTATGGTTGTACTACCATTGCCTCTTCCTTCTGCCCACAATGGTCTATTACATTGCCACAGCCTTGAAGGAGGGTAGATTTTGTATCACAGGGGCCCCCTGGCCCGTTCTGTCCACACCTGAAGTATGAGACCCTTGTCCTTGCCCTGCCAGCTGCATTTGTAGGCCGTATTAAATTGACCAGCGGGTCCTGTGTTGCTATATAATTATCCTGAGACATCCTTACCACTCAGCCAGCATAAAACCCCTGTGTAGGCCCTTCTGTTCAATATGTAGGCCTCTTTGTTAAATTTACCATAGCTCTGCAATTTTAGTGTATAGCAGTCTGAATGCAGGTCTGCGAGGCCTTCTGATCCAAACTAGTAGCCCCCACCCTACCCGAGTGCTCCGTGCTCGGTATCAAAGTTCAACATCCCCCTGAAGCTGTCGACATACAGTAGGCTGCATCCTGGACTGGTACTTGCTTCCTGGGCAGGTTTCCCGCTTTTAAGGAAGTGGCAACCGCAGAGCGTCAAGTTAGGAGAACTGAGGAGATTTTATACATGAATATATTGAATTCCCGTACAATACCCATTATTTTCTGCTTGCTCTATGGAACTTACAATAAGCGATTGGCCTGAGAGACTGACCTTTTCACCCAGTCCATTGTCAGCATTAAGTGGGTAAATGACGAAATGTCTGGTAAAATCTGCAGACGAAGCTTTTGGGTAGCATACGTAGGTAGATGTAGCGTGCAAAGGAGCCCACAAAATGATATAAAAAGGGAGCACCCACAGATATCGACGGACTACCTCGCCGTCTGTATGTAGGTTAACAGGCAGTGCAGGTTTTCCCCAAGAGCTGGGAGCTCTTGTCTTCCTTTGCTTAAAATGTCTTGCTCTGCTTTGCTTGAAGTATCTTATTCTATTTTACCTATGTGAAATGTCATGTTATGTTTAACCATTGTTCTCTTTACTTTTGCATTTAAAAGATTTTGTATTGTAATTGCAGGAATGCTTGCTCTAAGAGTAAACGTGAGTGTTCCTAGGTAACATTTTCCTTGGTGTAACTTGTTTCTCATGATGCATTTATAGATGTGTTTTCTCTCTCTCTCTGTCAGTACATTAATTGAGATACAGAGAATATTATGACAGCTGTATGATTATCTGGATTCTGTATTTTGTACTTTATGTCTCTATTCTGCGGTTTCTTTGAAGTTGCATCTTCTCATTAAACTGCCATTGTATTCTGCCTCCAATTCCATGTCTCATATGTCTGTTTTCTTCATTTTTGGAGCAAGCGTTCCTAGGCACCCCGGCTCAAATTAAGGTGCCCCTTTTGTCCCTGACTCACTCTCCTGCTCAGTTCTGTGGTGGCTCCCGGGGATCTGGGGACCGCCCCTAGCTTCCTTGACCCGTAATAGATCTTCCCTCCAACAGCCTCTCTTGCAAGTCCTGTATTGTTGGTTTGTTGGCCCTGCCCCCCTTTCCACTGCCCTCCATAGTCTGTTGTGCTTCCACGGCCCTTCCTGCCTGCTCAGTGTGGTTAAATTGTTGCCTTTGCACCCTCCTACCTGCCTTCAATTTTCAGAGTCCGTGCCCCTGGCCTCTGCCTCTCAACAGTATCCTAATGAACAACTAGATTGCTAACATTCTATATTTATTACAAAAGTGTGGAACGCCTGACATCATCTTGATGTAATCAAAACTGTAATACCTAGAGCATTTCCTTTAGAAATTACATATATGAGAGGGTCTTATTGGCATCAAAATTATGGTTAGTGCTCTAAAAGACTAAAATAAGGACATATTTTCTGAGTTTTCAAATAGCGACAAAGCACTTTTAAATTATTTGTTATCTTTATGTTTTTTTATCCAGTTGACCACTTGATTAAATGTTGCACTTAGGGGAGAGGATGTGGTGTTACTTCCAGAACTGCAGACATTGCAACTGGGGAACCAGGTTGAAGTTTCTGCTTCAGCTCGACATTCTGTGATTCTGGTCAAATCACTTAGTCTCCCCATGTCTACAACCAAAATGAATTTGTTCTTGTGTGATGTAACCAATGCTCATGTAAAGCACTCCAATACCTGACAAGTCTGCACTATATAACACTGCAAAAACACAAAATAATAAGTGTTTTGCACACTTCTGTCATTGGGCTATATTTGGGCTACATCTGGGTGATTTTGGGCTACATTTGGGCTCTTTTGTCTCCGGTGGCCATCTTGGGAGATTTATTTGTTATGAAGTTTCCTAATTTCCTCATGTACTGCAGTCTCCTCAGTAGGAAATGCTTTCAGTTTTTTACTTTGATTCCATCATGAAGGTATTCAGATATGTCACACATTTGCCATAAATTCTGAATGTTAGCACTCTAGTTGCTCATTAGATCACTGTAGTAAAACTACTGCACCATGGAAGTCTGCTCCTGGTATTAAAAGTGCATGTTTCAGTCTGCATGTCAGAATTTTTTAATGAAATAGAAGAGGATTTGAGAAGTCACTCAAAATGTGCCCTCATTTTCTTTCTTCAGCATTAATCATAATTTCTATGGCAAAATGAACCTCCTCATTGTGTTCCTTTTTAAATTAAATGTTTTAAGTGTTACCAGTTTATTCCAATCAAGATGGCTTCAGGTGTGCCTTACTTTTGTCATAATGAAGACAGTAAGCGCTCTAGTTGTTTTTAAGAACATTCTGGGACATTCTGTCATTGGGCTATACTTGGGCTACATCTGGGTGATATTTGGGCTACATTTGGGCTCTTTTGTCTCTGGTGGCCATCTTGGGAGACTTATTTGTTATGAAGTTTCCTAATTTCCTCATTTACTGCAGTCTCCTCAGTAGGAAATACTTTCAGTTTTTTACTTTGATTCCATCAAGAAGGCATTCAGATGTGTCACACATTTGCCATAAATTCAGAATGTTAGCACTCTTTTTGCTCATTAGATCACTGTAGTAAAGCTACTGCTCACCAGGGAAAACTGCTGCTGGTATTGAAAGTGCATGTTTCAGTCTGCATGTCAGAATTTTTTAATGAAATAGAAGAGGATTTGAGAAGTCACTCAAAATGTGCCCTAATTTTTCTTTCTGCAGCACTAATCATACTTTCTATGGAAAAATGAACCCCCTCATTTTGTTCCTTTTTAAATTAAATGTTTTAAGAGTTACCACTTTAATCCAAGCAAGATGGCTTCAGGTGTGCCATACGTTTATCATAAGTAGGACTGTTAGCGCTCTAGTAGTTCTTTGGAACACTCTGGGAAGCTGCAGTAGAACACAAAGGAATCAACTGACAGTCTCTGCCCTTGTTGGATGTACATGTTTTACTGAGAATGTCAGACTTCATTCTCACATGACTGAGAAAGATAATGTGAATTTACAGAAAATAAGCTCTCAGTTTAGCCTATAGATCACCTTCCAAACCTCTGTGGTAAAAGCATGAGAAAATATTTTTCTCTCAATCATGATATCCCAGCAGAAGGCTTTTTCACATGGTGAAATCACCTTAGAACATACCACAATTCCTAAAATGAGTATGGTACCATCAACAAATGATTTATAATGTAACTAAAGTCTTAAAACCTTCTATTAACTGCAATGCTTTTTAATGAGGTGCTATCATGTATATTGGTCCCAAGATGGCTGCCAACACTTCTTGGATGAAGTGCTGACAGCCAATCAGATCTCAGGATGAGATGTGTGGTTAGGCTCCGCCCACATATATATATGCTTTTAAATGCTATTTTCTCAGGAAATACTGAACAGATTTACACCAGACCTGCAAAAGGCACTTCCTTGACCTTATGGCTACCTCTCTGCCAAATTTCAAGTAATTCTGTTCAGCCGTTCGGGCTGTAGCTGTGTCTAAAGGTCCTATGGAAAAATGCATGGGGAAAACGCGTTTTGGGACCCCCCTTTTTTCTCGGCCCCTGCTTGACGAATCCCCCCGAGACTTTCAGGGTAGGAGCGGAGCGTAGCGCCCCACCTATTTTGAAAATTTCGCGAGGATTCGTCGACCGGCGCCAAAGTTATTCCAAATAGAATGTTGCGGATTTCCTATGAAAACAGGGTCCTAACTATAACTACCTACTGGCGACCGCCAGTAGGTAATATGTATATATATATATATATATATATATATATATATATACATATATATATATATATATATATATATCACACTCCCACTTCCGTCTTCCTCCCTTCACTCTCGGTCGGGTGTGCATAAATTTAGGCTCGGGGTAAAATAATTACCAGCACTCACGGGAACAGTTCTAATCCCAGATTTTATTTGGAAATGAAAACTAACACAACACGACATGACGCTTTTAGGCAACCGCCTTTATCAATGGTGGTGGGCGCTGATTAGAGGCAGCATTTCAACATCTCCTTCATAAACATCAACATAGGACACTGGAGTTCCTTCAGTCCAACGGTGTCGGCTATTTCTTAACATGCAAATTGACACAATGTAATAAACCTGCAATTCCCTTTAAAGGCCTGTTTCTTAAGTTATTCCACCCTGAATGGGCATTCCCATTATTTTGGAACTTAAAATTGACAATTGCCACAATGTTGCCCAAATACAAGAGCCTGACCTGGCGTTGTTACTTCGACTCCATGGTGTATCACCCTGAATGGGCATATTCTTTTTCATTATCAAAGACTCACCACACATATAATCTATGCTTCAAATAACATTTGTGCATTTGTGAGCACTTTATATACTCCTAGAATGGGGTATCTAACAAAGTATCTTAGTCATGATCCGTTCTTGTTCTCAATTGTGTCAAATTACTTGCATGGAAGAAGGCCACCTTTGAAACAAAACCCCATCTTCTCTCATTTGCAGCAAATACACGCCCCCATACAATCACTATAAGTGGAAAGCCATCTCCTCTCCACTGTTTAGACCCCTTCGGCATTTTTGTCTGATTGTCAATAATGTGCCTAGACTCTAGTCTACGCAAATGCAACTGTCTATCCCCTCCTCTAATATTGGGGGGAACATGATCCATACAGAAGAATCGCAACAGGTCCCTGTTGCTTTGGTGGTGTAGCTCAAAGTGGCACGCCACCCGATAGGTAACATCCCTGTTTGCGATGGCTCTAAGATGTTCTAAAATGCGCACTTTCGTTTGGAGTATGGTGCTACCAATGTACTTCAAGCCACACGGACACACTAAACAATATACAGTGTAGCTTGTATTGCAGTTCATATATTTCTTTATCCTTTTTGGTTCATCTAATCCAGACACCTCGTATGTCAAAACCTTGTTACTATTTTAGCATGCCCTACATCTTGAGCAGGGAAGCAAGCCAACAATTTTCCCAAAGGCAGGTGGTCTGCTTTCCGAAGGAAAATGACTCTGGACTAAACTGTCTCTCAATGTTCTCGCTCTCCTAAATGTCATCAGAGGCGTTTTCGGCAAATCACCCCCAATTACTGATTCCGATTTCAAAATGTGCCAGTTTTTTCTAAAGGCTCTTCTGATGTCATTAGAGTCACTGGAGTACTCGGTGCTCATCCTAAAGCTATTCTGGACATTGGCCCCCTTTCTTCTCTTCTTAGCTATTGGATCATCACTGATCAACTCAAGTCTCGAGATGGCATCCGCCTTCATTTTAGCTTGTGTGAGAGTCTCTTTGTAATATCCCCTTGCCTCAAACCTTTGTATACTCTCTTTGGCTGCTATGTATATATATTTACTCTGTATACTACCAAGCGACCAAGATGGATGTCCATACTGCATGTGAGCGCATGGCACAAGACTGCAAAAGTTTAGAGCTGGATAGGTTTTCTGATTTAAATTCTTCTCGAACTAATTATTAAATGTGCTTCACACTCAATGTGCTATTACTGCCCGCCCAACCAGAGAACTGCAAACTAGTTTATTTTGTGTACAATTGTCTGTTTTGTCCCCTGCTAACTTTTCATAGTCCATATTGCAAATTATTACTAAATAAAACTCCAAGCTTGTCTTCTCGTTTGACAGTTTGGTACAGTGGTCAAGTCGCACTCTCAGTTGTGAATGCAGAAATAAAACCTTTAGTGAGACCAGTCTAGGGAGACTGTCATCAAATGTTCTTACATAAAAAAAGCTTTCCTTGCTTTATGTATGGACCTTAAATTTAGCAATTCACCGAACATTTTCTGATTATTTTAAATTAAAATAAATAAATGTTGATGACTTGTTGGCTTATTTCTTCCCTGCTATCGCTTTAATTTGCTTAGAGACATGACAAAATTACGCAGCCACTATTTAAGAACCTGTTTAAAAAAAAAAAAGTAATAATTACCTGCTGTCGAATCACAATTCGGGTGTTGATTTTCATATAGCATCTATGGTTATTAAATGTAAAGTCCGAAAAATCTATCATTTGAATGAAGCTAAAGGGGTAATGGGCCGAGTCTTTTCACCTGAGGGTACCTTGGGTCAAAGGTGACATGTAATAGCCTCTACATGTGTTTGTAGACTTGAAAATGAGACTGGAGCCTGATTCGCTCTGCTACACTTCCTTTGTCTTAAAAGACCGATGTAATCAAACAAATTATACTGGTTGTGATCACAGGCACTCAGGCGGAGTTGCCTGTGCACATGCCTGTCTGGAATGTTGCTAGCTTTCTCAACCATGCAGTGTTTTTGAAGAAGAATGGACGGTGTGTTAAAGCACAGGCAAAAAACCAGGTGCAATTTTTTCTAGCTTTTTGGTCAAGAAATCAGATTGCACAGCATAAGATACCCACGACATCAAAGTACATCGTGGGTCGCATAATACATGCTAACTACTAAGGTGGTGAATTAATGTGTTCTGTGTTTTGTCTTACCGTGCCCTGTTTTATCTTCCTGTCTGTTTGATACTGGGTTTGTTTAGCTGCCTTTTGCTTGTAGAAGGAATATGTCTAAATATTGATGGCTACATATGTTCTTTTCTGTGCTGGGCAAATTGAACTTCGCAGGAACTCTTTGAATGGTGCATTTCAATCGCTGTGATTGCAAAATCATCTTCAATTAAAAAGCCTAAGGTTATTAAAATATAATCATAAAACTTCTTCAAGGAAATTCGGATTTTTAAAAAAATATGGTGTACAATTAGATATAAACTTCTCCTGACAGTCTTGCGTGTAATTTGTTTGTGCAAAACTGAATGAAAAAAAATATCAACAAACAAAGATCATGAAAAAGTAACCTGCTAAAATTTTAAAGTGCTGCTCAGAAATATGCACTGTGTATTCACATTAGCAAAATACGAGGCAAAGATTCCATGCCCTAGTGCAAGCAAGGAAAATACTCGCCTGCACGCTTGGGTATTGTATTGTACTGAGATGTACGTATCACTGTCTTCATCATATCCCTTGTGAGCCTTAAAGTGCTTACAAAGACAGCCATAATAGTTGTGCAGTGGACTCTTCAAAGGTCTGGTTCCTGGTGAGACTGCACTTGATGTACTAATAATAGCTACTCCCGCCCACAATGGCAGCATCCAGAGCTTCACTTGTCTTTTGAAGAAAGAGGGAAATGGTAAGACTGATCAAAGACGATGGACTCTCAAGGAAGAAAGTAATTCATCACTAGTCAACCTTTGCTGCTTCTCTCTAGATGCATTTTAACTACTTTCATTAGCTTCACCGGGCTCTCCACCCCACCTCTGGCTCCTCCAAAGTTAGCTTTTTCTCCAGTATAATCCATAATTTAAATGGCAGTGTTGGGATGTTTATGCAGGTGCTCTGATATACTTTTTGAGATCCTGTGGGGGCAAAAACATTTACTGAGTAGTATTTATGGGGACTAAACTGTGGTAGAAGCAAATGATAACGTGGGATGATGACATGAGCTATTTACATCTATCAAAAAATAATATTTTGCATCTGGGATAGAAGACGCCACTTCTTTTAGGGTACGGTCATAGCCCGTTCTTAAAAATATTATTAGGGAAAAATCTGAAGTGGCCACCAGTCTGAAAATTCCAAGACGTCACAGTGAAAACTTGTGGCGTGGCTCAGGCCAGAAATATGCTGGGTTTGGCTTCGTGTTGGAGGTTATCTGAAGATGAGGAAGGGGGATTCGGTTTATAGTTGGGGACCATGTAGTACCATTTCATGGTGCTATGTCTGGGCACCAATGTGATCACAACATTATTCATTGCAAATTGTACAATACATATATAAAAATAAACATACACATAAGCCGGACCATACACACACACACACATCAAACAGAGCACAGACATGCCATATATTTAGGTATCTCCATATTCACAGCATCACTATTAACCTTAGTGTACTACACCACCACATTTCAACAGAAAATATTAAGAGAGACCTCTGAAAATGCACCCAACAAATGCCCCAATTATGAGTTCAGTGTAGTTGTGTGAACTTTCCATGTGGACCAAATTTTACCAGCCAGAATATTAAACGTGGAAAATGTCAGTGAAAGAAATGCTGTATTGTAGCCCAGATCCGTTCCCTTGTGCAACCCTTAGATGAGGCTAAATGCTTCCCCCTCTTAGCCAACATTCTCACATTTCTTTCCCCACAATCCCCACCCAACTCCCTCCACCCCATCATACACTAACCCCTCGCACCCTTTACCACCTTTTCAGTGCAGGGGGTCAATATTTGTGTTAGACTCCACAAAAAAGAAAAATACCTTTGTAGAATTCTGGCTGGTAACCTGGGTTCCACACAGTTACTCCCCATTCTATAGCGTGTAACTCAAAATAGGAGTAAATACGTGGTGAAGATACTGGTCATAAATGGTCATTACAGCCATCTGAAAATGCTCCTGTTAGACTTAGCATCCTTGGCGTGGTTTCCCATGTCTATTGTTTCTCTACCTCCTGCATTTTTGACTGTGTGCTAAACTTTTATGATTAATTCTGTATTAATTGAATGAAGTAATTTTGAAAGTGTATTTCGTTTTTCACTGTTGAAAGACTGTCTGTTCCATAGGCAAACATTGGAGCTGCACTGTAACATATTACATGTGTAACTTTCAACTGGGAACAGCTAGAGATTTGGAGTTTAAACTCTCTCAACTCAGACACATCTTTTAGTAAAGGTGGTTTCTAAATTGTGTGTTGGAAAATGCCACTTTTAGAAAGGGGGCATTTCTTGTTTAACCATCCTGTGCACCTGTGCCTGTTTGTGTATTCACTGTCTGGTTTTGGAGTGACAGGAGCTGGGGATGTGCTTTCCCACTAGACAGCCACAAAGGGGGATTGAGGTGTGTCCTGCCTTTCCTGGTTGACCCATAGCCAGGCTGAATAGACCTCTCTGCATTTAGAGTGCTGGGAGGAGTTTTCACTAGCACCTGAATAGGCTGTGTCTGCTCTGCACAATGTTGTCTCCAACTCCTGTAGTAAAGCTGGACCAGGGAGGACAGAACTGTTTTTTGCTGATCTCAGACACTCTTGCAAACAAAGGCTTCAAAGACAAAATGCGATATAAATATTGGACCTAGAACCCCAGAACTGTTGATTACTTCTGGACTAAGAGGACCCTGACAAGAAGAAGAGCTAAAGAGCTGTCAGGAGGAGTACTGCCCCTTTGCTGTGTGTTGCTTTGTTGGGTTGGCCTGCAGTTGCAGCTTCTGTCTGTGGGCAGTGGAAATGAGTTGACTTTTGCCTTGCTGTGGTATCCTGCTTAAGAAGATTCTCCAAGGGCTTGAAGTAAAGCTTGCCTCCATTTCCGAAGTCTCAGGGACACAAAGACTTCACCTGCATCTTGCTAAAAAGCACCTAGACTCCTGTGCTGGACTCTTTATTGCCAAAGGATGCCAATTCCAGTTCCTGGGCCCATGGAATCATGTGGTTGGTGCTGCAACACAAGAAAAAAGAACACCGATGCCATCAGCAAAGGCACCAGTAATGCCGCGACCTACATTGAGGCCATGGGCGCCTCTTGTGAAGTGCACGATCACCGTCCTGCCTGCACCACAGCTTCAATGCTCGCTGATGCCTGCAAGTTATCAATCTCTCCGATGCCAGTGCATGCACTAACACCAGTCACTGCCAGAATCTGCATCTCGACATCACAGAGCCAATAACCGACGTGAGTGACCTCCCAAACTAATCAACACAGTACTGCTGAATGGAACTCAATGCCTTGTCTCCCCTGTGGCAGTGAGGAGCCGGCATTGCATTAGCCATTGCTGTCTTACCTCCACGATGCAGTGCACCGTCTTTTGACTTCGTACTGTTGCTTGGGGGTCTGTGTGACTCCGTGGCTGGCCGATGCACCTCGCAGTCAGTGCCATACTTTGGATTTGTGCCTTTCACGATGTTGTAATAGCCCTAGTTGGAGCTATATGTTTCTATGAGCTGTATTTTTGAAGTAATCCTTTTAAAAGTCATATTTTGAATTGTGTATGTTGGATTTTTGTCGATTTGGTCTTGTTTTGTTTAGATAAACATACTTTATTTTTCAAAACTGGTGTGGTGTCCATTTGCAGTATTTTCACTGGGCTACGGTGTGTCTGGGTGCCAATACTTTACACATTGCCTTTGGGATAAGCTTGTCCGCTCATGCCAAGCTACCAAGGGGGTGAGCAGGGTTATCTAAAGTGTGCAGCTCCATTATCATGACTAGAAGCAAGGGTCCCTACTTGGACAAGCTGCATACCTCTGCCAAATAGAGACACCCATTTCTAACAGCTCCACAGAAGTATTTCTAACTCGTAATCAGGGCATTTGTTCGAATACACACTTAACTAAATATTAAGGCAACCACCAGCACTTGCTCTCATCCAATCTTGAAATTATTAGATAGCCAGACTTATACATCACATCATGGTAAAGTCATCACAAAGTGCTATCGAACCCGTCTTTACTGAAGTTATATGTAGGTATTAGAAATATGATTTTCAAGTATTCCATATTTCTTATAATGATGCGGAGCATATATTGTCCAAGATGACAATACACATTTGTTCACAGGGTCATTAGCTACAGTTTTGTAGTCAATGGTTGCATTCCTAAATTCGGCACATTTCCTATATTTTATCTGGGTGTGCACAAATAATAGTTCCCACGTTAAACTAATATTTGAGTATTTTGGGGTGCATATCACCTAGGTGGTGCAGTGGGCTAAACTGGTTTTAGCACATTCAAAACATTGAAACACAAAGATAAGCTGTGATCCCGGTGTTTAGCCCCTGCCAGTGAGCAGCCTGAGTCTCATGCAAATACCCGTTTTCCAACAACAACCCTCCTATACAATACAGTCGCAAAATACTTGGTTTAACTTTAAACCAATATAATTTATTTCGTTTTTTTTCTGCAACTAGTGTCCACCTGATTTCTTTTACATAATGCTGCTTTCAAGCTTGCTTAATCTTTTTACCCATTGTACATAGCTGCCAAAGTTTCACAATGCTATGTGTGACAATTGTATAATTTCATTACAAGACCGGAGGCTACCATAATGCATATAACTTTTAATGCGTCTCCAAGCAGCCGCATACATCATAAAGCAAGTGTTCCAAATAGAACGTTAATAACACCAAAAGGCATGAGACCACAGCATACAGCCTCTTTTAAATGCGGCTCCAGGCAGATACGTTCCTTTCCTTACTTCTCTCATATTTTCATGTGCTTTCATTGCTCTATTTGACTTCTCCTTATTTGCATTAGTGATGTAATATTGCTCATGTGCTTCATTACTTTCTTTGACTTTCCTTATTTACCTAACAATACAATTATCAATATTTTCCTGCTTTCTCGGGCGCTTTTCCCCTCCACACTCCTTCCCTTTCACGTCACCGCTACCTCCAATTTACGGAAGTACGCGCTCTCCCACCACATCTTTACCCCTTGCTCTTCTCGTTTTATTTAAAAAAAGTAGTTAAAGCTTACTTTTAGAGGCTTTCTCCTGCCCGCTCTTCATTTCAGACAACCGGGTTATCGACGGTGCGATCCTCATAGTTTTACAGCTCCCACGCACCGCCCTGGATATTATTTCTCAAAGACGCTTCGGTGCGATGATATTTTGAGGAATGAACCTTGGCAACGCACCGCTAACGTCGCGGCATTGCCAGGGATCATTCCTCGATGCTTTTCCCACATAAACACAGCCTACGAGACCTTCGCTCTTACGCACTACCCGTCTCTTAGCAACCACTGCAACAACAGCCTCCGGTGATCGCGCTCGAGCGCTTTTTCGATCCCCGGAGGCTAGGATCAGCTGACAGTTAGACAAACGCTTCCCAAGACCAGGAAAATAGTTTTCTCTAGCAAAATATTGCATCTTAAGCCCATCCATCTTTAATCCATTAGAAAATAATTACTATATGTCAAAACCTTTACTTTATAATATAAAAAAAAAGAGAGAAGGAGAACATTTTATTTAAACCTTCATATTATATTAAAAAAAAAAGAACATTTTATTTCCTTTAATTTTAATCCTTTAAAATGTCTGACTTTGATTCAGACGAAGCAGAGGCTAGCGTACCTACCCCCAACATAAATAATGAGGCGTTTAAAAACATCATCCACGAGGAAATGAGATCGTGTATGTTGGAAACTCTTTCCAAAGTGATGACTTCTTAAAGATCCCTCCTTTGTGAAGAGGACGATATTACTCTAGATCAACATACACTCAAAGAAGATCTCTCTCATACAAGGGGAAAGAGACTTAAAAAAAAGTAAGAATTTAGATTTTATCCCCAAGAGCACTGAAGGTCCTAGTACCTCAACCTACATGGGAGGTCACCGCACCTCAAATACATTGGGTGTCCCTAGCGGCACAACACATAAAGGTGTCCTTAGCGGCACAACGCATAAAGGTGTCCTCAGAGGCACAAAATATCTGGGTGTCCCCTGCGGCACAAAATACCGTAGTGCTCAGAATGACGACCTCGATGAAAATGATGATGATTTTGATAATGACGATGCCTCTGATTCTCCTGACGAATATATCTTAGATCTCGACGAAGACGATCTTGAGTTCAATTCTCTCGATGAAGATTTCTCTCACTCTTCTAAAGATAACATTCTAGACCCTTTAGGGCAAGAAATGTTCTCTCCCCTTAATATTAAACATCCAAGGAGCTCAGAATGGATCCCGCAGGACCACATGAGCAAATTTATTAACAAATGGCTAAGGAACCCTCTAGACAGGGATTCTAGGAACCTATTAAGAGCCGAATGCTCCAGACCTTCCATCGGATATAAAACCTGTCAAACTCCAAACCTTGACCCAGAACTCATCAAGTACCACTTCAAGCTCGGAAGAGGCACGAGAAAAGGTATGGAGAGATCCCTTAAAGGATGTCAAGATAGAGTCCTAGATATCCTAGGCCCCCTCGCAAGAATTATCGACATCACCGAAGCTAGCCACATTGATGGAACCCCGCTAAACACTGAAAAAATTAGAGGACTTAGCCAGAGAGTTCTTGTTTTTTTAGGTAATGCTAATGCCAGTCTCGACCCAGAGAGGAGAAGAGTAGTCCTCACCAAATTTAGCCCAAAATTAAGTGACTTAGCTGACAAAGAACCTTCCATCAACCCCAAAGGCTTACTCTTTGGCGAACACTTGATCAAAACTTTAGGAAAATATGTCTCGACCTTTACAGCTTTAGATAAAGCCCATCAAAACATGAAAAGAGTCTTTAACTCAAATAATCTTTTCGGGAGGGCCGGTAGACGGGGCCAGTCTTCTGGCCGCTTCAATCGGAGGCCCTATCCTAGAGAAAGAGGATATGGCGGATGTGGATTCATTCCCTCAAACACTTCTCAATTCTTTCCACAAAGAGAAAGAGGATTTTGTTCCAGAAACTTCAGATCCCGCGGTGCATCCATCGACAACAACACTCAAAGTGAGTACAATCCCTACCTCCCCTCCTCCTCCCCTTTCCCCCAAAGTAGGAGGGAGACTCAAACTTTTCTACAACAATTGGAAATTAATAACCCAAGACCCATGGGTTTTAAATACTGTGAGAGGGTTTATGATAGACTTTACCCAAACTCCTTACCAATCTTCTTTCCCAAGAGAAATGATTCTTACCTTAGATCAGGAAAAGATAATAGAGGAGGAAATCTCCACCATGCTTCAGAAGGGCGCTATAGTAGAAGTCCCTCTAGAGACGTTAAAATTTATAAGCACCCTCTTCCTTGTCAAAAAAAAAGAGAAAGGTTGGAGACCCGTCATAAATCTAAGGGATCTCAACAAATACCTTGTTTACAGACACTTCAAAATGGAGGGAATTCACCTCCTCAGAGACTTACTCCTAGAAGGAGACTGGCTCGTAAAATTAGATCTGAAGGACGCTTACTTTACCCTCCCCATGGCCAAAGTTCACCAGCCCTTCCTTCAATTCTTATGGAAAAACCATCCCTTCCAATTCAAAGCCCTCCCCTTCGGTCTCTCCTCAGCCCCTTGGTGTTTCACCAAGGTAATGAGATCAATCGCCTCATCCCTAAGAGAAAAAGGTATTCGTATGATACTATATCTAGACGATATCCTCATCCTTTCTCAAGACCACTCTCAAATTCTTCAAGACCTGAAAACTGTGATGCACCTATTAGAAAACCTGGGTTTCATCATAAACAAAGAAAAGTCAATCCTTTCTCCTTTCAGAAAAATTGAATTCTTGGGTTTTACCGTAGATACCATAAAATGCCTCCTTCTGCTCCCACCAAAGAAAATATCAAAAATCAAGAAAGAAATAAGACACATTATAAAACTTCAAAAGTTTCCTTTAAGGGAACTAGCCAGGTTACTAGGTCTCCTCTCCTCTTCCATTCAAGCTATCTTTCCAGGCCCCTTAAATTACCGTGCCCTTCAGAGAGTAAAAGCCAGAGCCCTTCAATCGGGCCTCTGGTACGGGGACCTCATCTCACTAGACCAAGAAGCAAGACTAGAACTGAACTGGTGGTTAGACAACCTAGAGGCATGGAATGGGAAAGCAATTTTTGGATCAACTCCAGAATTTGTTTTAGAATCAGATGCCAGCCTTCATGGCTGGGGAGCTTGCTTCCAAGGCCAGAACACTGGCGGACTCTGGTCTCTGGAAGAATCCTTACATCACATACATTTCTTAGAATTGGCGGCAGGGCTCTATGCCCTGAAGAGTTTCAAACAATCCATTCAGGGCAGATCCATCATTCTAAAAATGGACAATATCTCCACAGTTGCCTACATAAATCGCCTAGGCGGAACCAAATCTACAGACCTCTCAAACCTAGCCAAGAAACTTTGGATGTTCTGTTTGGAACACAAAATATCTCTAAGTGTCGAATATCTCCCAGGAAAAACAAATGTATCCGCAGATTGGAACTCAAGATTCCTCTTAGACTACAGCGACTGGAAACTCAACGTCTCTGTATTCAATTCTCTCAACAACTTATGGGGTCCCCTGGAAATAGACCTTTTTGCCAGCAGGCTGACCTTCCAAATCGAGAATTACTACAGTTGGATGCCAGAACCGGGTGCTCTGGCAGTGAATGCCTTCCTCCAACCTTAGCAAGGCAGCAACGGTTACGCTTTTCCCCCTTCTCAATGATTCAGAGGGTCCTTCAGAAAGTCAGACATCATCGATGCTCGATCGTCCTAATCACTCCCTTTTGGCCTTCTCAGGCTTGGTTTCCAACTGCCTTGGAAATTAGTTACAACCTCCCATTCCTAATTCCCTCCCTAGTGGATCTTCTTACAGACATAGACGGTCATCTTCACCCCATGGTTCAATCAGGGAAACTGAACCTTCTTGCCTGGAAAGTGTCAGGAGATCCAATGATCTCTCAAGCCTTTCGTCGACAGCTTCAACTCTCCTCGGGGAGTCTTGGGCTCACCGGTACACACTACCGGTATAACAACATTTGGAAATCATGGATTCGTTGGTGCTTGGAAAGGAATCTGGATTCCGTTGAAGCACCTATCGTTGACATAATCAATTTTCTGGTAGAACAATTTTAACAAGGCCTTAGTTATAGATCTATCAATTGTCATAGATCTGCCATCTCCGCTGGTCATTCTCTCGTTAATGGTAAGACAATTGGAAAAAATGCAATTCTTTGCAGAGTTCTCAAAAGCATCAGACTCAGGAGACCACCTAGACCTAGATATCAATCCCTCTGGGATGTCAAATTAATTCTTGACCTTTTTACAAACTGGCCTATTAATACCCTTCTAAACAATAAAAACCTTTCTATCAAACTCGCTACCTTACTTTGTTTAATTTCCTGTCGTAGAGTCTCTGATGTTAAAGCTCTTGAAATATCTAATAGATCATACAACATGTTCGGAGTCAACTTTGATCTCTTCAAAAGAACCAAGACTATGTCTGATTCCATTTTTTATCCTCATTTTGATTCTTTCCCTAAACTCTGCGTGGTCGATTGTATGAAAGAATACGATTCTAGAATGAATTCTCTTCGCCCTTCTGGTGCGACTCAGTTACTCATCTCCTTTGTTAAACCTCAGAAAGCTATCTCCTCTAGTTCTATTTCTAGGTGGGTTAAAATTGTTATGAACCTCGCAGGTATTGATCTTAATATTTTTAAAGCTCACTCTATCAGAGGTGCTATGGCCAGTAAGTCTTTCTGGTCTGGAGGTAAGTTGGACGATATCCTTAAAGCTGCTGACTGGTCGAATGCTAGAACATTTGCTCAGCATTATTGCAAACCAATTCCTCATATGTCCGACATAGTCTTACAAAGCTACCAACATGCATAATGGTAGCCTCCGTTCTTGTAATGAAATTGCGATTCTCCTATTTACATGACCAGAGAATCTGGATTTCATTGAAGACACAGAGGCTAACATTATCCCTCCCTCCTCTTTCCCTTTAAATTTGTTATTCTTCAGTATAACATATCTATTATTTATGAATTGAAATGTTATTTATATTTACTGACATGATATCGGTTTTATATTTTTTCGCTTTCTATGCTTGTCTTAATCTCTTTGATTGCTCACATATTTTATCCTTTATTTTATCAATATTTACTCACATGGGTTTCTATTTTTATCAGATAATCTCTCATATTTTCAGGACTCGGACTTCTTACCCTTCTTTAGCCTCGGTATCCTGCCTTCCCTGATGTTTTATCAAGATGTTTGCGTCTCTCAACTCCTTAATGTTTCAAGGATTTTAGATGAACTGATCCTGCTTTTCGCGATTTAAAAGAGGCTGTATGTTGTGGTCTCATGCCTTTTGTTGTTATTAAAATTCTATTTGGAACACTTGCTTTATGATGTATGCAGCTGCTTGGAGACGCATTAAAAGTGATATGCATAATGTTAGCCTCCGTGTCTTTAATAAAATCCAGATTCTCTGGTCATGTAAATAGGAGAATCGCAATTTCATTGTAATTATGAGTGAAATTTCAACAACTATGAGTGACACTTTCCTGCGAGCACAATCAAGGAATGAAACAGATTGGGAAACATATATCCGATATTACACTCATATCAGCAACCAGAAACTCTCAGAAGTCACTGAACTAAAGTACGCTAACGAGGTGAGCGAGCAGCACCGGCAAGCTGCTCTGCCACTCAATGTTATATTCATTTTTGCCAGTGTGTGCCAGCAGGTCACCTGTAACAGTGGGGTCCGGTCCATCGCGGGATGACATACCGCCACCTGCGGTGCGAGCGATGAGTTGCGCTGACAAACAGAAGAGTAATGTGGAACCACATTCTGAAGCATAACTCACACTCCGGTACAATTCCTACTCAGAAGTGAGAATGGGAGGACAAATAGGTCCATAGATTCAGTGCCCAGTTGAGTGCAATGGTGTAAATAAGTAACCAGCGTACACAATAAGCACCTTGAGGCAAAAACAACAAAACAGCAATCAAAATAGACATTTCAGTGCTGTTGCGTTGTTATGTCTGCAAACCCCAGACCCCAGCTCATCCATGCAGAGTGGACATGCTCGCATGTCTCTCCTCACAGGGAGGCAGAGGTTGCCCCGTTTCATTTCACTCACTCCGGAGTTCCAGCAATATGCACCTCCCTGAATCCCTAGCTCCCCCAGGTCTTCACCCGCCGTGGAACCAGTCCTTGCAGATGACGCACTCAATCATAAAGCAGTTGACATTGTAGGGCTAGTGTCTGCAAATACAGTCCACAGGCATCGCCATGCTGGCCATATTTGAAATCCTTACAAACACATCGAGGGCCAGCCAGAGACTGGGGGGATGGGGCGTGCGTTAGCCACACAAACATTGCACATAGCCAGGGCCCACGCTACTAGCCCGAAACCCAGGGTGGCATGGGACGATCAGAATGTGCATGTGCAGCAAAGGTGCAATGACCCTGTGCGCACACTTCAGAGCCATAAGTTCACAGAATGTAGAATGAGGGCGAGGTGCAACAGCCCTAGCTCAATCATCTACTGTCTGTGAATGAGGGTGCATGTGCGCGTGTTTCATAACATAAATTGCCACTGGCAGTAGGTTACAGCACAACACTCAGCAGAGACAGGAGAAGTACCAGAAAAGGGATGGTGAACACATGGAAATGATACTACACCCGCACTGATGCATGGTTAGCAGTGCTAGTAGCCAAGGAGGCGCGATGCCTATTATGCGTGACTTTGCATTTCAGTGTGGTGATGAAGACCACCACACTGAAATGCGTTAGTCTAACACCTGATGCTTGGTACTTGGCTGAGCTGATTGTGATTTTAAAAGACAAGCCAGGTTTTAGGGAATGTTTACAACTGCTTCACTGGTTTGTTTATTTGCTCCTGTTTTATTTGTTTTCATTGTCACTGAGTTTGAAGAGACATTTTGTGTCTTCTGCATTTAAAGGACAATAGAAACATGTGTTTTAAAATAACCATAACTGTTAAGTTCTGATTACAGTGGGAGCGACAAGTGCAGGTGTAAATTGCACACCCACTAAATAGTGTTACTGCGTAGTGTAATAACTATCAAGGTATAATTTTCGACCAAATCTGTGACACTCCTTTTAAATCCTCAAGTCAAGTCACAGAGTGCTTTCCACAATTTACACCACCAGTCTCAGGTGCTTCGGCCAGGCATCAATCTAGCCTCTCCTTAGCATGTGCCCGCACACCACACCACTCGTTCTTGTCATTTACAGCATATGGTATTGTATCTACTGCCATATTTGCCACTTTGTTGCATCTTGTTACTGTAACAATGTCTTCCCAAGCATT